>NC_029998.1:587500-642500 GCF_025698545.1 Gossypium raimondii
GCATTCCATCGATCAAACACCCATGCTTGGGAAGTCTCTCCTTTCTTTCTCTTACCTAGAAATGGAAAAAGACTTCAAACAAGTAGCTCGTGGAACATCTCCCACTTGCCCTTTTTTTCTCAATCTTATATCTCGGACTACGTCATGATCGGGCAGCCACGCAATGTATTTCACTCCTAGCGGTAGGAAGAGAGGTTCAGCGCAACATGTACACAGGCGCTAAAGCCCTTGTTTCGACCTCAACCTGATATTTAAATTTGATAAGCACTGGAAGAGATCTAAAAGCAAACATTCCATTGATTGAGCACCCATTCCTGTGTTTTATGATGATCCAACCTGCTATCTCAATGCATGGGATTTCCTTGGGGATACAAAGATTCACATAAAAAATAAGTAGTGAGACTTTAATGGCCTAGTACGACCAGACAGAAGCAGAATCATAGTCTTCCTCCAGGGATTGGTCATTCATGAGCCTTCCTTTCTTTACGAGATAAGGCCAAAATAATAAAGATAGGGCTAGCTAAGCAAAGTAAGATTGCACATTGAGAGGCTTCCCCAGTCAACATAGAGAAGGACAGTCGATAGAAGCTGAAAAGACTCAATCTAATACATTCCCCTTGGCCCTAGATTCCGTTTCTGAGGAAGGAGATAGGGATGCCTCAGTGGATTCATATCCTTGATTACGATGCAGAGGAGAGGGATCGATCGCACTTCTTCTATTCAATCTTCGTTATCTGGAACTGGTTCACAAATCATTTCCTTTTATGCGGTTCGGGAGGGCTGGGCTTCCTGCAACTGGTCCGTCCGGCTTTCTTGCCTGGAAGTGGAAAAACCTGACCGCTACGCGCCTGGCTTTAGTTAGTCCAATCCATTATTCATATCGAGGGGTAGAAAAGAACTTGATATAAAAGAAGTGTTACGTGAAAGAAAGGAAAGTACTACAAAATGAGACGCATACACAAGGGAGACACTTCTAACTATACCTGAGCGGAAGAGCTCTTCAGTTTCGTTTTGCACCGACGACTGGAAAACGACTTCTGACAGTAATGATTTAGCATCCGATACTTTTTTTACCCTTGCTTCGGCACGCTTTCACTCAGTATGGTACGCTACGGCTTGTTCGGTGCGCTAGTACCAGGCTTCCCGAAACCATTGATTGAATGTCTATCGCTTTAACATCCCTTGTTTTGAGATAAAATCCGCTATTTTCATTGATTCTCCTTAATGAGCTGATGATACTTCCTGTCTTGCTTGAGTCAACTAGATCATTTCATTTTCATATATTGTATAGTGCATCTGTTCTTCGATAGTTTTGTGTTCGGGAATAAGATCAGAAGGAATAAAAACCTCTTTCTTTGTGCTTGCTTTGGCGTCCAAACAAAGTTCGCGTCTTGACGGGAAAAGGATTGACATCGAGTTCTAGCTTTTGAGATCAAAGGCTGGAGCCGCCCCGGCAGACTACGCAACTCTTGGAGGTTACGAGGTGACGGCATAGATTCACAATGGCTTTCACCTTAGCTGGATCAGCCCCAATTCCTCTCTCACTCACGATGAAAGCTAAGAGCTTGCTCGAAGACAGCCCAACTAGGGGATTTTACCTCTTTTTGTTGAATTGATTCAGGCGCTCAAAGGTAGACTCAAAAAGTCGCAAGATCATGCCGAGAAAGTCGAAAAGCCACAGGCTCTCGTTCATCTTACCGGTCTACAAGAAAGAAGGCAATGAGCAGTGAATGCCAGGTAGAGCAGCTTTATAGATAGGGTTAGTAAGGTAACAAGTGCTCTTCCTCGGGTGGTTTCCGCGAACTGATGTCTACGAGTGTTACGAGCCTTGAGTCTGCTCCAACCATCCCACCCAATCCTGAGTAGGCTCACAAGTTTCATTTTACCCTGATTTTCGTTCAGTTCTTCCTTTCCTTGGCTTACTGTCTTTCCTGATGGTGAATAGCCGCTCTTTGATTTGATAGAGGAAGTGACATCTAAGGGGAAATAAGAGATGGCATCGAAAAGGAGAAGGCAAAGGGACTAAGAAAGAGTGTCTCGAGAAGGGGCTTTGAGGGACGACTGATTGACCTTCGACGCAGGAAGCATCGAATTGCATTAGTGGGATAGCTTACTTAAATACTCCCCCAAGCCAGGAAAGCTAGTGCTCGTGAATGCGCTCCTTACATGCATATTCTAGTACCAGTCCTTACGCCGAGAAAAGAGTCCTTAGGCCCCATCTGAGAAGGAAAGCCTTAACGCCCTTGCTTTCGTAACCCGTGCTTGATGCAATAACCGCAACGAGAGTAAGCGCTGTTGGATAGAAGACCACGTAGCCTTGCTATGCTAAAGGAATGGATTTAACTCTTTAGGGAGTGCAGAATCTACTAGGGTTAACCTCTCTTTAGCCTATCTGTCCTCATGCTAGCCAATCTCTGGCAATTGGTCTATGGCAAAGGGTCATATTCAAGATGTGAACAAATCGGCTGTTATCGAATAGGTTCTTCTCTTTGCAAGTTCATCTTACTGTCTAGCTGTTTCAATCAAGGAAGAATTCCTTTTCCTGAGAGAGAATCCAGTAGCTGTACAACGGTTGCAAGCAAGCCAAGCCAGTGAGACCAGAGAGACTAGCTTGGGGGTTGTAGGCCTGTTCGCAGTGGTTTAGCCTTTTTTTTGAGGAAGGGATAGCTAGAGCAGAGCCCATTGATCACACGTTTTCGATTAACCTAACGGCGATCGCTGGACGGAGGGAATCCCATCTCGTTAATCAGTCAATCAATGCCCGCTTGCCTTGCCCCACCTTGTAAAGCCCGCCCTCTTTCATTGACTGACGAACTGAACTCTAAGCTCCGGTGGCAGCTCTTACTGCCAGGCTGTACTGAACTGAGCAGGACCTCCACCATGACTTGTTCACTTACATCACTGAAAGGACTACGCTTCCTTCCTTTCTGCCAGAACTGGCATTTCTCATTCCTTGCTTTACCGCCGAACTTGACTTAATGGATTGACTGATTGTTTAGGAAAAAAAACCTCCACTTTGGCAAGGTTTTGCAAAGCCTTCCCTATGCTAGCTTTCGTGCTCCCCTTTCCATGCCATCAAAAAAAGTTAATTCAAAGACGCGAAAATGACTAAGAAAATCTTTATGATTCCCTACTATTTTCAGTCTCGTTTGAATCGTTAGAACCTTAGGAAGAGAAGGAATGATAGTAAAGTTTCAGATCCTTAGTTCCTGCGGAGCACTTGTTCAGAGGGAAAGGCTGTAGGGAAGGCTAGCTTGCCGGTGAAGCGAAGCATTCCTAGGTCTAAGCCATAAGCTTTTTTCTTTACTTATGATTACTTAAAGGCAAATGAGAATCCTAAGCCATTTGGGAAATAGACTCACTATTCTATTCTCTTCCTCCAAGGAAAGGAAAGCAGCATATTCAAGCAAGAGGTTATAGTGGGATGGAGCTAGAGGTGACGTGGCAGAAAGAGATCTATTTCGCTAGCCCTACCCTATAATAGGATTATAAAAAGTAGTAGTACATGTACAGGAGGAAATAGGGCGGGTAATTTATTGGAATATGCTAGCTTGCCCTTGCCCGCTTGATCTCCTAAAAGGTAAAGAGATTGGCTTTCCTTTCTTGCTTGCCTTAAGACTTTTTTTCGGCGTAAGACTGGAGCGACATGGGTTTACCACAGGAACTAGATGCCTTTAGCACTCGTATACAAGCTGGATGGAAACTCCCCTTCTGCAAGACCGACTAGGGATGCAACCTATGGAAATGAACTAAAACCTCGAGAGAGGCTACGCCAGTATCAAAAAGTACTTTTTAGGAAAGCCACCTGCTATATCAAAAAGAAGGAAAGCATATTAGGGGAGGGGCATATTACATAGAGTCTTCCTCCAAAGCAGCCTATTCTAGGAGTGCTAAAAGTAAAGCATACTAAAGTATTATTCCCTAAGCCCATTAGAGTATTCCCCCATCAGTGCTTATCTCTTTTCTTTTTCACTCACAATCGGGAGAAGCCTACTATAAATCTGCCATAATCAACTCCTTGCTAGTCAGATATGGGGATTAGCATGGGGTAAAATAGCCCTTATTTATTACCTCCTATTGACCTCCTTCGAAAAGAACTGTAAATATGCGGAAATAGGATATTGCACTGGAAATCTCCTAATACAAAAGGAAATATGAACTTCCAATGACGCTGACAAGGGGCTTTCTCGACCACAGCATACGGTGACGATGAAAGAGATACTTATATATAGTACGGAAATCTAGTCCCTCTTCCGTTGTTGAGCTTTCTCCTCCCTCGAATACTTTTTAAACTTAGGGAGACGATGAAAGAATAATAGCCCATAATCTTATCTTTCCCTTGTCTGATCTCACTGGCTAAGTCTCTTTCCTTGTAATACGAATAAGTCCGTCCATATCAAAGTAAGTACAGTCACTTCATTCCTCTATTATATTGTTCGAGTCATTTCATCCATCTCCTTATTAAGAAGAGTTATTTCATCCCAAGAATGGCTTTCGATGTCAAGAGTTCCTCTTCATCTTCCTAAGACGAGGATAAGGTAATGGAATTAGAATGCCGATGCTTTTCACAGACGGAGATGGACGAGAGAAGTTTTGTCACCAAAGACGAGACGAGGTAAGTAAGAACGCTAGTGTTATGGACCCAATCAACACAGCCTCCATCTTAGGCCTAGCGGATGGGGACTCAGGCAGCTCACTTAAGGCTTCACGAGTTTCTTCGTTTTTCGCTCTTTCGGCTGCTTCGCCTTCTTCCAAAGCAGAAATTAGAACTTCGACAGTCTTTCTAAGCCCCTCCATAATCTCAAATCCCGTTGGTGTTGTTAGAAGCTGACTGAGACTGACCTCCGGGGGCAAAGCCCACCAAATACTAAACCCAATATATAAACAAGATAAAAGAACATTCAAAATTTCTGCTAATACTTCCGTCGAGATAGAGAAGAAGACAGGATTCTTGATGGAGAAGTAAGAATTCGGGGAGATTATCAATTCTTTTCATTTTTATGCCTGGCTTTTTTGCTCCTTCTTCCATGATATAGCGCAGCTCCCTGTTACTTTAGATAGCGGTATTTTATGTATAAGATTGGCATCCCCATTTTAAGGTTACTTAGGTCGTGTCGTGTGTTCCGATCAACATCTTGACGATCTTAGTCGCCTTTATTCCCAACCCGCGTAAGAACATTGGGTTTTTTCCCTCTTTTTCTGCTCTCCTTGCTTTAACTAAGGAACTGCCTTGAAGTAGGACTCTAAGAGCTCTACCTTAAAATGAGTTAGATTTCCTTCTTTTTCCTTCTTGCTAGCACAGGAAAGAGGGGAAGGAGAAGTAGTGTTGTTAAGTAAAGGTAATAGGCTAGGCGTTAACGTGGTGCTCTTAAAGCCGATAGCCGCTTCACAAAGTACACCTTGTTCAATCCTTTCTTGAAATAGATGCTCATCCGCCCTGGTTAGCTCGGTAGAGTGGCAGGCGAAATCCGTCTATCTTTATAGATATAGAGTAGGCGGCTAGTAAATTCTTACTCGTGTAGTGAGAAAAACCTTATTCATGGCCTCATTTCTTTAGTTCAATCACGAGTTTAAGGTTTGCGATAGATGTTGCCTTTCCGATCTCAAATCGGCTTTTTTTTAATTTTAGCAGATCTGTGCAAATAATCGGGTTTTTTAAGTCATTTGACCCTGGCATCTTATCTTCCGGTTGGAAGTGCAAGGCAGCAATCATCTGTAGCGGGCTAGCTCACTGCCTCACACCACTCTTAAGAATTGGCACCGCACCCTAAACCTCTGGTCACTTCACTTGGCTTTCATGCCTGACTTGTTGTTATTTATACCCCGGTTTCTAACGGTTCACTTCGCTAGCTTCGGTCCCCTACTTCGGTGACCCTTTCCGTGCGGCTTGGCTTGCTTGCTCGCTAATCATTGGCTGACTCAAGACTCTTTTTATATCCTTTAGCTCGGAAAGCTATAGCACCAGTCCAATCCTTCCTTCTGTCTTCCCTTTTTTCCTTCAAATTCAATATCTCCTGGGGAGTCATCAACTGGCATACTCATTGGCTGGCCCAGGGATTAGCTCTAAAAGCTTTCTAGCTCTATGAAGAATCCCCTTACTCATTAGCGTACTCAAGACTCTCGCACCTGGGTTGCCTTAAGCCTTTTGCTCTCACCTTGCTTACCTGGGACTAGCTTACTTATTTATCTACTGGGATTAAGAACCTCTAGCACCTGGGTTAGCTGATTTGCTTAATGCCTCCAGAACCTGGGACTTCCCAACTCTGACTCTATAACCGATAGCACGAGGGAGTAATCCCAATCCTTCCTCTAGAACTGGGGACTGTAAAATATAACTATACCCTCCACCCGCTTCCTTAAAATAACATGAGGCTTACTCGGGCAGGGAATTACGTAAAATAGCTCCTCTTTCTTCCTTACTTGCTTCCTCCAGCTCGGAATTACTCTATAACCTTGCTCACTCTAGAACCAGGGGGAGACTCACTGGCCGACTCCTACTCCTACTCATACAAGGCTAGCTTACAGGATAGCTTTCTCTAGCTTACTTTGAATCACCTTACCCTACTTCCGAAAAAGGGTGACCATAGAACGATGGATTAGCGGGCTAGGGATATGAGTTTGTGGCTTCCTTGCTAGCGGGATAGAAAGTAGGCTAAAGGAAGGGTTAGAGGGAATTACTTACAGCGACGAAAGGTTAGAGCGTTAGATGAGGGTTAGAGAGTGGACTGGTTCTCCTACTACAACGAGGGGATACGATAGCTCCAGGTTAGAGGGATAGACTCATATACCAGCACTAGGGGTTAGAACGTAGCCTGACTCTATACTTTTGGGTTATAGGGTTTGAGCGTGGGATTACTTAAGAACTACGCCTACAAGGCGGTTAGCTGTCTTCCCTTCCTTCAACGGTAACTGCAGCTAAGACTGCTTATTCCTTGTTCACATTCAACTTCCTTACCTTAAAACCATGAGCAGAGTGCCGCCGAGAGGAATCGGACTTATTTAATCATTCCCATTGATTGCTAGTCGTTTAGTTCCATTCGTTCGCTTTAGAAAGGGTGGTTACCCCTGGTCTTTCTCACCTTGGGCTTGAGCCAGTAGAAATGACTTAATCAAGAGAGAGAACCCCTTTTAACGGGATCAACTATATCCACTTTAAGTCGGCCTTACTCGGGTGAATTTCTACGCTTATCTCATCTGCTAGCTCGCCTTCTTCTTTAACTAGTCTTTACTTTAGCATTCTCTTTCTCTTTCTCTTTCTGGCTTAGCCTAGCCCGTGAGAACATACTTTTCTTTTTCAATTCATTTCCATCGGACTTATCCGGGTTCTAATTAATAAGTAGCTTGCCTGGGGTGAGCTCCTCCTACTGATCTTACTCCAAGAGATTCAATATCACCGGAGAGAAAGCCTAGTCACAGGAACTGAAACAATTGAATTACCCGAGGCTATCCCAGTTCCAGTTTCGCTAACACGAGGAAAGTCTGTCTTTTTGGCATAAATCTGTCTTCTTCTTTAAACCCCTAAACTATTCCTTATAGTATAGTCTACCTACGCAACTCTTTTGAAGTTAAGCAGGCTTCAAAGCTTTAAGGGCTAGGCTTGCTGCTGGGGTTTCATTTTTAATATTAAAGAGCTCGGCCTTGAGCCTTTACCTACCTAAATCAATTCCCTTTTGCCTAGGTCTGGGATCGATCCTTTCTCTTCCTCTGGTCTAGTTAGTGACTTCGCTTCCCGCCCTTAATTAGGAGTTCTGGCTTTGTTAGCCAGGCCTTTGAAACCAAGGAAAGCAGTCATCAAGCCAGAGCTAGTCTAACAACTACCGATTCTTCTGGGGCACTGAACCTACCTTAACCTAGGAAAGTGACTTCGATAGGCCTCCTTCCCCCTTTGCTGCTTGAAACTAAGGGTCTGGCAGACAAAGCTAAATGTGCGATTTTGAGCTGTCGTCCCGCTTATGAATACCTGCTTCTTTCACTCTTTAAGACTGTCGGATGGTACTTGGTTGTTCCCTAAAGCATTTCCCGTTCGCCCCTTGGCTTCGTTCAATCAAAAAGCATTTCTCGCCCCAGGTCTGGGATCGAGCCCTTCTATGGCAAATTCGGTATTAAGTCATAGATGCGCCTTTCGACTGGCATTCACTCCTCCAACACCAACTGATTCAATGTCACTTGGGATCGGATCCTTCCAAAATTCATTTCCCCTGGAGCTGGGTTCTTTCCCTCCGAAATCGATGATTCTTGGCTACTTGATTAGGCATTTCCATCTCTCAAACTAGAAAGCGCTTTAGCTTAGGAAAGCTCCTTACTTCTTTTTATACCGCGAGTGACGAACTATAGCCATTCGCGGTCACCGCTGTCCTACTTGACTTTTTTATTAAACCTCACCCAAGGCAAATCTCGCCCCATCAAGCATTTTCACTCGAGCGGAAACAGCTGACCAAGAGACAAGAGCTACCTCACCAGACTCCATTGCTCCTAAGGCTTCTAGAGAGTCTTACTAATGGCATACTTCTTCAGTCGAATGCTCCTGGGCAAAAGGAAGATGACATAGACTATGCCGTTTATTCAAAAGAGCCATCACAGCTTATGAAAGAGCAGCTTGGAAATGGCTAATTAGTTTAAGGTACTAACCAACTGAGCCGCAGAGAGCCCTTTTTTCAGTGTTGGCGGAATAGGACCTGTTGGTGGTTTAAAGGGCATTACATTAGGATATGGAATAAATACGACTTTGGTTCCAGAGATAGCGATTCGGCTTAGTGAAAATAGAACTAAAGAGAACGGGTTCAACTTATCCCAATCCTCGCTCTGGACCAAGGTGCGTAGCCTTTTAACATTCTCTTTCTCTCTTTCTGGCTTAGCCTACCAGGGAAATGGCTCCTTCTTATTGATAGCACAGGTGAGAACACCCTTAAGGGGCAAGCTTCACTAATATCCCAGGAATGGGGAATGAAAGAACTTCTGCTATCTACTCACTCTTGCCACTGAGAGGGGATGAGTGAATACCTGGAAGATAAAGTTCTCTTATTCCCGGGATCAGGGCATCGACTGCTTAATTTATAAGTTCATACCCGATAGCAGTAGCCAATGTCGGAGTCGGAAGAGGAGCCGTTGGTGCTTTAGTTCCGTAGCTCTTGCCTGAGACGGAAAGTTGGCAAAGGCTTCAGACGCGGTCTCCGGTCTCCCTTTTTGGGCACGTGCCAATCGGTCTTAAAGCCTCGATGTCCGCTAAAGAAGATAGAGATCGAGAGATGTGGCACTCTTCATAATGATTTAGAAAGACAAGCAATAGCTGTTTTAAAAGGCAAAGGTTGACTTTAATTAGCAGGCTCAAGGTCAATTTCTTTTTGAGTTCCCGGCCCAAGTCAAGGCGATGCAATAGTCGGGCGATAAGGAAGAAGCAGTCCCAGGCCTTAGGTCCAGATCTGAGAACTTTCGAGATGTGAATCATAGCCTAGTCTAGTTTCGTACCCAACAGCTAAAAGTGATGTCATATTAAAACTTTATAGAGAATCACCCATCGGCCTTAGGATCCGAGTTTGAATTGGCTAGGGGGCATGAGCGGTAGTCAGTGTCAGTGCTTTTGCTCTTACATATGCCAGTCTTTTTTCTGTTGATGCGAAATAAGTGGTCTTAGCCTTGAGGTTTGGATTGAAGCAGGTCTAATAGTCGACGAAAGGACAACAGTTTTCAGGTTCAAAATTATTTTATCCCCATGCCTTTCATCCGAGAGGATGGGGTAGTCTATCTGAAGAGGTCTCCCTATCTTTCTTCTATCTTTAAGATCTAATCTAGTTAATGTTAGAACTTTCTCGAGCATTCTCTTACGTTACGGATAGAGCAGTCTTGTCTACCTTTGTTTGGTATGGAATGAAGGTAGGTGTCTATCTAGTCAGAGTGAGGTATTGTTTTTCGATCGAATTTGCTAACTTTCCTTTGAAATGAAGTCCGGTCGATCACTCTTCCCTTGAAGTCTCCAGCATTGACCCCTCTTGGCCTCTTTCATTAGAAAAGGAAAGCGGAAACTTATACAAAAACAAATTAGTCATCACAGAAGGAAGTCTGAATCCGTCTAAACCCGATTTCCTTCGTCTTGTCTTCATTTCATGACTTCTCCCTACACTCCTCTTCTTGCCCATCTTCACTCCTAAACCTGGACTTGGACTGGCTCGCTTGAAAGAAATGTACGAATGCAGCTCGAAAGAGCGGTCTTCATCTCGTGCGAAAGACTCATCCCAGGAAAGTCAAAGAAAAGGTCCGACAGAGCAGCGCCTTCGAAGGGCCAGGGCCTAGAAATGGAACTCTTCGGGATGCTAAAGTAAAGAGTCGGTCTTTTTCCCTCTACTCCAGTCGATTTGAAGAAGAGCTGGCTTCTGACTGTAAGCTAAAATCAACATATCTGGGAATAACCTTTATCGAGTCGCATCGAGAAAGAGTTAAAAGATCTCTCCGTCGTTACGCCCCTTTGATTCTCTTGTTTCGGGTGTGGGATCTTTACCATCTAGCCATTGAAAGCAGTCTAGTTAAGCCTTTGAAACCAAGGAAAGCATTCCAATCCCATCTGATGAAACAATAGGCAGATTAAAAAAAAGAAAAAGATCAAGGCTAAGAGCAAGTGCCACAGATGATTCGAGAACCGCCTACTTTGCTACTGATGGCATGGCATACTTCACTAAATCAGTCTAATTTGCCTATCCCTATTCTTTCACAAGGCATTCTTGCAAAGAAAAGAGTCGAGCCTAAGCGGTTCAAGCCTATGTGACCAATGCTAGCATAGCTCTTTCAACCTTAGGGGATTCAGCTCTATCCATTCCGATTGAAAAAAGAGATACAATCTATTCATCGAAGCTAGCCACTATCCTCGTATAATAATGCAGATCTGTGGGCATTGGGACTGCTTTGCTCCTTCTCTGAGAGAAACTTCCTCTTATTCGATCTTATTGGCTTAGCCTGGAGAGTTAGCTGATGCTGATCTGGTAGTGTCAAAGAGGCGATTCTCAACAGCTTCAACAGCAGAGATTATCGGACATGAGGATAGGATGAAGATGGTGGGATGAAGCAGTCTTTAAAAAACCATTGGTAAGGGAAGGCAAAGAAGTAACTGAGGGAAGGGACCTTTACCATTTCGCTTCTTCCGCTTTTGGGGATTCCACTAATAGAACAGAACCCGAGGGGAACGAAAGGAGTGACCTTCACTCGGATTAGGGGCTAACCTTGAATGTCGAGGTGAGCCGGCAAGACCGGGGAAAGAACCTAATGAGACCCTGTATGAAGCTCGGGTGCTTCATGTAGAGAGAGACCGAAGCCAGTCTAGTTCACTTCATGATGCCAGGCAATGAATCAGTCAAGTAGCGGCTCCTGGCCGGTCTTTGGTTTGCAGACGTTTGGGAATAGACCGTCTTCTTGCTCTTTTCTAATATTCCAATATTCATCTAGCTTTTTATGCCTAACAATTGAATTACGCTTTCAACCTCGTATGGGTCAGGTGGTCAGTGAGTTGGTCTTCCCTATGAGTTAGGAGGAGCCGGGTTAGAAGAATTGTTAGGGAAGGTCCTTGTAGATGGTCAGAGTCTAGGGATAGACTCATTGACTAGTTAGACTGTCTAAGTACTCGTACCATTCATGGATTAGTTGACCAATCGAGTCAATTGAAGGAATGCATCTGCACTCTCCTATAGCCTATAGGGAGGGAGACCTCTTCCTTCCAGGTCAGAGAAAGAAGAGAGATTCTTGAAGACGTCGATTGGAAGAGTCTGAGTAGGATCGTCTTCCGGCGACTTGCAGGATCCATTTCCGCCTTCTTGTGCTCCTGTATTCTCATCCAATCGTGGAAGCCATTCAACGCCCCTCTCTTCGGGACCCTCTTATTTAGCCCGCAGCTGAAAGGAACTTGATCAACCCGCCGAGAGAACCAATCTCTGGTAAGCAGTCACCAGGGCAGCAAGGTCAGGCAACAGAGGTTCCCAAAGAAAGGCCGCCTGGGAGGTTTAGCTTAAAGAAGGAGAAAGATCTGAGTTAACCCAAAGGAGAGGGAGAGGTAAGAAGTCACTTCTTCGAGGCATAGCGCCGTTCTTTAAGCCGTATTGACCTTGCGCATAGCCGGTCTGTTGTCAAAGAATCTCTCTCATAGGTTAGCTCTCGGGTAAGCGAGACTGAAAGCTTTCTTCGCTGCATGAGAGCAAGTAAGAAACAGGAAGAGGTGCGTCTAGCCTTAACCCTTTGGCCAGTTGTCTCTAATATTACTTTTTTTGTGCTAAGGCATCGGTTTTAGGAAGATGGGTACATGCTATTCTATTAAAGGGGCGAAGCGCTAGTTAGTGGGAAGAGTCCTTTCCTGGCTCGTCAGCCAGCATCCAGCCTCACGAACAAGCAGTCCCACTACGCACTAACTATCAATTTCATAAGAGAAGACAGATCGTAAGGAGATTTTCGATGAGTTAGCACTACCTCGATGTGACAGAATAAGAGTAAGAAAGCAGAAAAGTATTCCTCCGAAAATAGAACTAGTAGCGGAGTGAAGTAGAGAAGACTTTCTTAGTTCTGCCTTAGCTAGGGGGGAGGAGTTGTAGGTATTGCGCTTATTCGATTGCACGGTGGAGACAGCATTTCTTCTCCTCATACAACTACCCAGTGGTTTTGGAATAAGATATAGCCTTGTTTTTATCCTCATATGCCTCAGTCATACATTGACTACAGCCGTCCCAATGTGAACTCACTTTTACCTAGTACTTTTTTTTATTATAAAGAAGAATTACCGTATGTCCTGTCAATTCAATAGTGTCTGGCTTCCCGGCTGTACTTCTTTGACTACTTCCCCGGGACTTAACTCTAGGTAAGGCCCTCAAGGTCAATAAGTAAGGAAAGAAAACTACTAGGCCTCCTCTTCTAGGTTGACTCTAGGCTTCTGACTCTTCTGGGGTTCCTCTCCTCGTAGGCTAGGCGGGCTCCCGACTAACATTTTATTACTCCCGGAAAAAAGACCCTAGCAGCAGGAGCGCATTTTTAAATAAATTAAATAAGACCGACCAAGTGCCACTCAAAAGTCTTCTTCTGCTCTCTGAATCTTATATTCATTCGAAGCTTTAAGCCAGCTTGCCGGGAAATCGCTTTCTAATCTTCTCTGGGCGGATTCATCTTCTAGTTTTCGCTATTCTATGCAAACAAAACTCCTTCCTAGCTAGGCTTCTCCTTTCCCAGGAGAACTCTTTCTCTTCTAGGTTGACTCTTCTCCGAACTCTTCTTTTAGAACCAGAACAAGGGCAAGCCCTCTAAGCTATTTTTTTTTTATATATAAGTAACAGCAATTGCTATTGAATCTCCGGCTATAGAATAAGCGGATTCTATAAAAAGTAATTCTTCTTCTTTGACGGCAGGAACACATTCTGACTTGAAGTTGAAAGATGCAAAGTCAAGAATTATCATAAGTCAAGCAGTTTCTAAAGAAAAGATCGATGCCAGCTCCGCTTCCTTCTCTAATTTTATGGGTAGGGCCTTCCACTGCGGGAACACGTTCTTCAAATTGAAAGCAAGAAAGACCAATGTCATTCGCGCGCTTACTTTACTTCCCATTCTGGTCGAGTTCGCCGCTTCGAGGCTAGGATTCCTCTTTCTTTTTTCTATCAACGAACGTAAAAATATGTGATGTGGTATCTTACTTATCTTAGTCTTAGAGATTGGATCTTATTCAAATGAAAATGAAAAGCCTACCCATCCCAGCTATGAAATCAGTAGAAGGAACACAGCCGATTCGGAAACATTCTCCGATTCCTCTACAGAATATGGTTGAGCAAAAGAAACCGACTCAGCAACAAAGACAAGTGGTAGCATACTATGTTTCTTCATAGGATTAGGAGATATAATATGATCGAGCAACAAAAACTGGTTCAGCGGTTAGAGTTATACTATCTTATTTTTATAGAATCGATTACTGATTGGAGACATCAACCGATGAGGAGACAACCTCTGATTAAGTGACCTCTTTATAGATCAACCTTTCAAACCGGGAAAGAAGTTTTCTCCTCTAAAGCAGACTCCGCGGCGCCAAACTATTAGGATTAGAAGACAGAATCTGGTTCTGTGGGGGAAGGAAGACCTGACTTCAGGAGTGAAAGTGAAGTTCCTACAAAGGAAGATTCATTAGTTCTATTTAAGATTCTTATTCAAGATCCGTTATTATTATTATATTTATAAATAAAAAAAAAGCTTACCCTTGATTTCCAAAAGCGGAAAAAGCCCTTCAAAGTAAAGAAAGAAAGGCTAGTGCCACGGACTCTTAAACGAAAGGAAAGGAATGAAGTTCCAGATCCATTTATGGCGTCCCGAGTTCCTTATTCTCTTTGCTCGGCTTCCTTTTCTATTGATCAGAAGCATCAAGCAGCGCCGGTTTAGAATTCGATTCTAAGAAAGGGCTCAGGCCCTCCCCCTCCCTTTTTTTTATCCCCTTCCTGCTTTCAACTATTGAAAATTCTGTCTATTTCACCGCCATACCAAAAAAAAGTATCCTACTTTGCGTGATGGTCATATATGATGACCAATCTTATCAATTGGAACGATGTTCAGGCATACCTGAAAGCAACCAATGTCACTGAAGCTACTACTAGGAAGCTTCTTGACTTTATAGGACAGTCGTCATACTTCTTGCTTTTCTTGGAAGCGTCGTGCGTATGTTCCTAAGGCTGGTCTTGTCAATTCCTAAGCTTTGCTTCCCCGTCCCCCCTAGGCTCAGTCCCCTTATGAAGAAAAATTAACCAGGATAGGCCTCTTCTTCATACCGAAGAAAAAGTCACTCGAAGTAGTCAGCTTATTAGCAGTATAAGAGGAAGCCTAGCTAAATAAGTATGTAAGAAGCTTCCCTTTAACTTAAGGCTTGAGCTTGCCCTTTTCATAACATCAGATTCGGCCTAGAACGCCTAGCGACTATTACTATAAATAAGAAAAGGCTAGGTGTCCATGCCACCAACCAACTCCTGAAAGAAAACAAGAGCTTCTCCGTCCGGCAAACCACTAGAAGTACCCATCGAGTCGAGCAATGATCCAATGAAGCAAGCTGCTCTTTGTCACCCCATTTTCCCCGGGAACCAAGAGCAGGAGCAGCCCATTCAGGCTTGGTCAATGAAAATTTTACTATTAATAGGCCGGAACCGTAGCCAATGAGTCTGCTCCACTCCTCTTTGTTCTGCACCACTTGGCTATAGCTATTTCCCCACCTAGGATCCCCAAAAAAATAGCATAATATATAATATAATAAAGTGAAAGATCAGATTGTTACAGAAGACCAGATCGAGGGAAGGTACCGGACAATCAAAGAAAGAAGCCAGCTTAAAAGCACCCTGGTCGAAGCGAAGCGCATGCGATGAGGGAAGAGAGAGACCACCAATGCAAGTGGATCGACTTAAGCATCGATTTCGAAGGCGACAACATGAAGCATGAAAATAGAGCCAGCCACTTTTCTCGTTAATAATGTTACAAGCAACAACGAGAAAATACGCTCTTGGATGCATGCATGCCCCTATCCCCCACCCATCGTCCTGATCTTGGCTTGAAGTATCCAACCCGATCTTGGCTTGGAGTATCCAAGTAGCGCTAAAACGAAAAAGCGAACTATTGGAATTCTTGGGCTTAGCCTTTGAATTGCCCTGGATCAGTCCTATACTAGGTCACAATCAACCCATAACTTAAAATAAAAGAAAAAGATCGAAGTCGAGAAGCTCATCGCTCATGCTTCCAACCCGTGCTTTCAACCCCGGAAAGACTTCGCTGACACACACAATATCTTCGCCACCCTCCCGACTCGCGATCCCCAATGTGGCTTTCCTCACTTCGGTAAGTTACAAGGATGAATGCAAATAGCAAGGCGCTATGCTGCGTGAAGTGAGACTGGCTGCCCTAAGTTAAGTGCTTCCTTATTCATTAATGATCTTGCTCAGTAGGAGGGCTTTTCCCCTTCTGTGCAGCCTGATTCTATCTCTGGAAATGAGGTTGCCCTCGATTGACATTTATCATCGAATATGGAATCCTCCCATGGATGAGAAGGTTGAGTTACAGACTCCGTTGGCTTTCGCAAGGAAGCATCTCGAAAGTTCCGCAATCTATGGTTGATGCCTCACTCGAACTCTATCCCATTCCCTACTTGACTTTATTCGTCCGAGCGGCCCCTCTAGGATGCGATGCGGGAAGGAAGAAGGATTTCTTTCTACCATTAAATAATTCGCAATAGTTAACCAAGCAGTAGCCAAGAACAAAGAAGCAAGCCAAGATCAATGGAGGGTCGCCCCAGTCAAAGATGGTAAGAAGGAGTAGCATCAATAACATTCATTGTATGTACGCCTCTCAGCGATCCACAGGCATCTGTAGCATGTTGTACCCGAGGGTTATTTGGGCTGTGTCCGTTACACCATGGACAATAATCTTAGTCGGAGTCAAATTCCTTACCTTTCAACCCAAAGCTGAACATATCCGCACAGGTATTCTATTTATTGAGGATCCATTTTCTAAAAATGCCCCCTTTTGATTAGCCAGTTTCCAAGGGGGAGAAGCAAGCCGAACCTCTGATCGACCTAGACACATAAAAAATTCTCGGCGTCGAGAAAGATTTGAGATTCCGTAAGTAACAAAGTGAGTGCTTTCTAAGGGAAAAAGAAAATGAAATACGAACAACCGCGCTGGTCGTAATAGATCGACTTTCATGCTAGTTCTTGCTCCAGCATGAAAGTTCCATTTCAGGGAAGGACGACGTACCATGATACTTTCTGTTTTGTCGAGCCCTGCTTTGGTCTCTGGTTTGATGGTTGCACGTGCTAAAAATCCGGTACATTCCGTTTTGTTTCCCATCCTAGTCTTTCGCGACACTTCAGGTTTACTTCTTTTGTTAGGTCTCGACTTCTCCGCTATGATCTTCCCAGTAGTTCATATAGGAGCTATAGCCGTTTCATTCCTATTCGTTGTTATGATGTTCCATATTCAAATAGCGGAGATTCACGAAGAAGTATTGCGCTATTTACCAGTGAGTGGTATTATTGGACTGATCTTTTGGTGGGAAATGTTCTTCATTTTAGATAATGAAACCATTCCATTACTACCAACCCAAAGAAATACGACCTCTCTGAGATATACGGTTTATGCCGTAAAGGTACGAAGTTGGACTAATTTGGAAACATTGGGCAATTTACTTTATACCTACTATTCCGTCTGGTTTTTGGTTCCTAGTCTGATTTTATTAGTAGCCATGATTGGGGCTATAGTACTGACTATGCATAGGACTACCCACGGAGCGGTGAAAAGACAGGATGTATTCCGACGAAATGCTATTTCTTTTAGGAGGACTATAATGAGGAGGACGACAGACCCAATCACGAGATAATAAAGGAAAAGAAAGGAACGTCAGATTGGTTCGAATCCAATTCGTGGTGAGATAACAGGAATCTGAAACTAAGAATGCCAATAATCTACTCCTTGACTCCGATTCATTCAAAACTTCTTGTGAGGAGACTCAGAAAAGACTTCTAAAATAGTTCACAGTCAAACATAGAACGTACGTAAATTAAAAAAGTCTTTGCCTCCGACCTCACTTTGAAAACAAGGAAGAAAGGAACTTTTCACTACCGATATACAAAGAAGGAGAAATGCTCATCTTTCTCTATAGTACGAAGCACTCATAGCACTTGCTGGGATCAATTCTTGGATCACTGAGAGGCATTCTAACAACTTATTCTCTTCCGAAAAGAAGAGAGGCATCTTCGGGTAGTTAGAAGCAGGTAGTAATGCTGGGGGTTTGGGGACCGCAGCCCCCCTTGTAAGCAGTAACCATGTTCTCGTGGCGGTGCCTTTCTTATTGATTTGGTGGGGGTGGCTTTCTTGGTTTAAAGAATATCTCTTAGAGGTTAGCTCTCTGGTAAGCGAATAAGGTAGTGCTAACTATCTTCGCAAGATGAGAGCAAGCAAGTCCCGAGAGAAAGTAAGCAGGTAGTGCTTTCGCGCATAGCAGGTCTCGTGTGCATGAATGTGTTGATTGCGCCTTTGTCTTTTCTTTAATAAATATCTCTTAGCTCTGCCAAATTAGTAGGACTTCCTGCACTGAAAGCTTAGTAAAGTAGAGAAGAAAGAGGATGCACAACGAAGAGAAGCCAAGACCCAATACCCAAGGACGAAAGGGAGAATGTAAAAGAGAACCACTCAGCCCAAAGGGAAGAAGACTAAAGACAACCAAAATGGGAGCGGAGAAGAATGAAGCCAACCCCCGAAAAAGGTAAAAAAAGAAGAAAGCGGCGAACTCCAGAGAGAGGGGAAGGGCAGAGAAGTAAACCATCCAGAGAGGGAGAAAAAAGGAGGAAGAAATAGGATTCGGATGAAGAATAAGAAAGAGAGAACGATGCCGAGGCTGAAGTCGAAACCTAAGTCGAAGTTCAAGCTAAAGAAGGTGCCTAAGTTGAAGCTTAAGTCGATGCCAAAGCCGGTCTGGAATAGGGAACACCAATTGAAAGAGCTGCCTTCCCTTACTAATGTGGGATCAGTTCCTCTCGAACACCTCCTAGGAGCGTCGCATTCGATGCATCTAGGGTTTTATTTTAGAGAGGCGCCTTGCGTGGGTGCTATCTAAACTGAGGTTTTTCCTACCTAGCTCAATAATGGAGAGAATGCCCTTACGGGGTTATTTCCGTTCAGTCTAATCCTATTCTCATGTGCAAAGGCTTATCGATCCCTTTTGAGTCAGATGTGGCATTGCTGATTTGAGAGCAGTTGTCCTTTCTACTAAAATTATCCCTGCTCTTCGCCCGTCGCTCATGTGTTAAGCCATGTCTTCAGCCTAGTGCCATCTACACCATATCTGATTTCCTTTCCTTCCCGCTCTGATCCAGCTACTCCTCTTCTTTTAATGCCTACAGAGAGGTTTAGTTAGCCTGCTTCCTCTCCGTTCAAGGAGCGCTTATTCCTTCTTCGAGAGCAGCTTATTCTTGTGCTACAGTACAGAACAAGGCATTCGAGCAAAGGCATGAAGAAGCCTAGCCTTTAGTTCACTTGCAAGAGAGAGAGCCCAGAGAGAGTGCCCTTATTTATACAACGTCCTTACTTTCTTCGATGCGCCTAGTAAAGTAGCCATATTCACAAGGAAAGGAAGCCATAGACCGATGGCATAAAATGAGTTAGATTTCCTGTGCTAGCAAGAAGCAATTTCTTCGGGTAGCTCATCAGGATGAAAGAAGCAGCCGTAGCATGAAAGAAAGAGAAGTAGAGTAGGATGAAGGAAGCAGAAGTGATAGGCAAGCGTGCCTGGAAGCGCTAATGCTATTGTAGCAGCTCCTTAGCCTTCTTTCAGTCCTCCATTCTCTCTTTGGAAATGTGTATCACCATACACTCATCTCATACCAGATACTGAATCTAGGGCTAAGTTCCAATCTTTCAACCTTTTTTCATATCTTTGACTTGGAGATTCCCGGTCTTCTGTCTTAACCCTGACCCTATTCAGAGAGACTCTTCAACAGCACCTTTTCGCACCCAGCATCTTAGCAATGTTCCGAATGTCTGGTCATTGATAATCTTTCTCATAGATTAGTTTGATGCCGACTAGATTTGATCACAACTAACGGGTAGTACTATAGGGGTCTTACTCTCAGCAGTGAATGACAAAGGAATGTGGAATGTCAAGCTGTGAAACTGAAATCATCAATCTTTTGCTTTTGCTATTCCGTGTAGCGGAGACTTTTTAGTAGAAATACCAAGCTGTGAGACTTCGTTCAGTGAGAATCCCAGTGTGAAAGACTTGGCAAGATTGGCTTCGTAGTGGTACCACAACTTGGATGAACAAGTCGAAACTTCTCTTTTTGGCTATACCTCCTGTAAATCAAAACACAAGTTTAGGGCACCCTAACGGTGGGACACGACATGGAGATTCAATCATCTTTCTCTCTTTAACCTCTTTCCCTCATTACTGAAGCGAGTGTTCGGGCAGGTGGAGTGATAGCTAAGCGAGTCAGTCAACGAGCGGGATATATGAAGTGAACCAGATAGGGCCCCGGGTTTCATTCCGCCTTGTTCCAAGTAACAAGATCTATTTCGAGAAAAAAGTGGGGGATTCATTAGCTAGAGCAAAGGGCTATTTCGTGAACTCGAGGAAGAATGAGTACTAGTCCTGGCTTTTAAAAGACTAGTTCCTGTCCTGTCTGTGTCTGAGGGAGCAGCAAAGCCCCCGGAGCGGTATAAGAGAAAGAAGTCAGTGCTGCTTTTGCTGTTACAGAATCTGCTTTTTCTAGTTCAAATAGTGTCTCACATTCAAGCCCGGAAATTCTTGTTTGAATGCCCAAAGATCTGCCTTATCGAACATCTAAGACTGAGAAGACTGATGGCATTAAGGCATAAGCTGCTATCGAATCTAGCTATCCTGAAGTGACTTAAATACGAATGAATAGAAAGAGAAAGAGAATAGGCGGAGAATGCCCTGAGAGAGGGAGCTGTGAGGGAAGGGAAGCTACCTTGCGTCTACTAGAACAAGTACTAGCACTAATGAAAGGGAAATGTTTAATCAGGTCAATAAAGCTGAGATGCTTCTACTTCCCAAATTGCCTCTGCTGGCATCATCCAAAGAGAAAGACTCAGTCTTAGTGGTTGCCAATAGAGAAGGTAGAAGGCGCTTTAGCCCTTTTGCTTGCTGAGAAATGCCCCCCTTTTTGCCTATCTCACTTGTTTACAGCTCTTATGGGTATTTTAGCGCTGCTTTCACATGATGCAATATCTAGGCCTCCTAGACCTGCTCTCTCGCCCAAGCCTCATAGCATTCATATTCCAAGCACTAAGTATTCCCTGCCTGCTCAGATGCGTCAATCCACCTATATGTACCCTTTTCCTCGCATAGAGAGCTCTAGTAGTTCTTGGTAGGAGGGAACTAAGACTTTATCTAAGGTTCATTTCTATTTGCTCTCCCGCTACGCTAGTACTTAAGAGACTATCTTAGCCCAGAGTGATCCCCCACTACCAAAGTGGAGACACCTTTATCTCGTCAGCTCCTTACCGCTCCGTGGGGCTACCTTCACGTCACTTCCTTGAACTCGCTTAAGGAAATCCCAAGCTCCAACACTCGAAAATAAAAACTACACAACAACAAGGCAATGGGGCCTACAAAGCCCCATTTATACCACCACTCAAAACGACAACTCAAAACACCAATTATGAAACCCCCTCTCTCCCACTTCACACCTCGGAACGCACCGTTCTTATAGAGAGAAAGGCGCTTTCACATCTTCTTAACCCGAAATGGCTGGGGAGAGGAAAGGTTCCTTTTTTTTTAGGGTACTCCTGGGAACAGATCCAGTGGAGACGAGGTGGGGCCTGTAGCTCAGAGGATTAGAGCACGTGGGACAGGTGAGGGAAGGAAGAAAGATCTCTGATCCAGTGGATGCTTGAAAGTGAGGTAAGCCGATCCCATGAGAAGGGTTCGAGCCGAGCTGCTTTAGCTAGTAGAAAGCGGTTAGCGCCTGTCGTAAAGGGCATTAGGTTCTGAAAGAAGACCTGAAGACCGGGTTGTGACAATGAAAATTTTTCCTATTGATTTGAGTGCCGATATTATCGTTTTGTAAAATATTAAAGGTTGACAAGGTACGGTACGTCAGTTCCGGGACTTATCTTGAGAAGGGGAGTTTGAAGCCCGCCCCATGGAAGGTGGGATTCGAACGTCACGTCTTTAGTTGCGCCCGGAAGCGGGTAAGGTCAAGTTGTACCCGATCTACTGATCGATCGTAGACCAGTCTCGTAGTTGATTCTTCGGCTGTTTTTTATTCTTCTTTAAAGGATGCACGGAGCCTGTCCCGGGATTGAATCTTGTTCAGTGAAGCGAAGAAGGGTAATATTTTGACTCCTTAGAAGATTGGATTCGAGTGTCACACTCTTTAGCTGCCGTTAAGCGGTTAAGTAGGAAGGATAGGGCTATTGTTGTTGTAGTAGAAGCTAAAGGTTGTCAACTGATGTTCTGTTCCAGGTTTTCCAGCTTGAAAGTGAAGACGAAGCCAGCCATCCCATGGAAGATGGGCGGTGAGTAGAAAGGCTTTTAGCGCTGTGCTGCGGCATGGGCCCTTCAGCTTCTTAGTGCAAACTCTTTCATAACCTTGTCCCTTGTGTCGTTGAGAGGAGTCTAAAGCCAGATAAGACCATTCCCTAAGGGACTTTTTCTTAGAAAGTCAGGCTGGTTGTCAATCAGAAGATCAGGCCAAAATCGACGATTCTAGACTGGGTTGAGACATTCTTGTCGGTCAATGTGGATTTCTTGCCTGACAGATAGCCTTTTTTTTCTGCCGGAGGTAGTAAGTTAGCGAGAGGGGTGAAGCAGGCTAGCGATTCTACTATTACGCTCCAGTAGTAAGCTGATAGTCGCTATCTTCTCTTAGGTAGCAGCACATGGGAGTAGCAAGAATCTGCCTCCCGCATAAGATAAGAAGGGGCGAAGCGCTAGTTAGTGGGAAGAGTCCTTTCCTGGGCCCCTGGCGAGAAGACGGCTCACGGCTTGCATGTACAAGATCGTAGTGAAATCGCAGCTTCACCGCCGTTCGCGCTGATCCC
Organism: Gossypium raimondii; assembly: GCF_025698545.1. Classification (NCBI taxonomy): domain Eukaryota; kingdom Viridiplantae; phylum Streptophyta; class Magnoliopsida; order Malvales; family Malvaceae; genus Gossypium; species Gossypium raimondii. The sequence continues at coordinate 610,037 of NC_029998.1, forward strand.
GAGCAGCGTGTCAGCCGAGAGGGAACTCGGTAAAGAAATTCGGCTCGAGGGCCTCTATTTCCACAGGCTTTGTCTTTGTTTCTATAGGATCTGCTGCTCCAACCCTATCTACTTGTGATGTACCTGGGTTGGTTTGGCCTTTTACGTAATCCTTTCCGCTGATGGTTATGGGTAAACCACAGTAAAGCAGAAAGGAAAGCCTCTCGGACAACGTTTTCGTCGCCGTTAAAGCCGAGAGAGAAGTCTCTAAAGCCGCTATGGTCTGGGCTCTCGCTCACGTCGTCCGTCCGGGGGACTCCATTACGCTGCTCGCCCTATTAGCCGGCGGCAACCATGGTAATTTATTAATTTCAGCCAGTCCGTAATTTGTTGAATAATAGCAGCCGGTTGAGATATTTCGCCAGGAAATTCGTCTTCGGTATGGTACACATATCTATACAGTATTGCAGAGACGAGCTGGCTAGACTCTTATCGAAATTGCGTATAGAAAGAGATTCGTCTTGAAAGCTAGACAGACAATTTATATTTCCCTATGGCCCATGTGATAGTGAAAGACAACATTGTCCTAGAACGGTCAAATAGAATTTGAATCTTCTATTTGACTTCCTACGGGCATCACATGATTTACCATAGTATATGGAGACCTCAGTCAGCTCCCCCACCAATGAGCGGTGGTGCTTCTGTTCCAACTGAACTGGGTACAGTCAGGTGCAACCCATTGGACGCATGAGCCAATGTTCTACACACAGAAGGAGACTGCACCCACAAAATATATATATAATAAGCTATGACTAAGGAAAGACGTGAAAAAATTAAACATTTTTTGTCCTAATTTCGATCCTTTTTTGATTATATTTTTCATTTCTATTGATTGGTATGGATTTCAATCTCTTTCTTGTCAAACTCAAATCCATGCTTCTCACCAAATCTCTCCACTTTCTTTTTAGTAGGCTCGGGTGGTGTGGTGGAGGGCTGGTTATAGCAGTAGTTTTGACTATTTAAGATCCCGAGCTGGCTAAGATGATGGCTCCTTCGGGGGGGGCTCCGGGAGCTTCCGGACCATCAACCTCAGTGGACAGCGTACCCCAAGATGAGATATGGGCGGCCCTCGACCAAAGGCCGCAGGCGCCAGCACCGGCGGAAGCGACGAGCATAGACCAAGGGCCGAACAGGAATGAGGCATCCTCCTCGGGCTCGGGCAGTTGGAGGCAATATCTAAACCTCCCTTCAGATAACGAGGGAAATGCCTCCGCTGCACCATCGACCGACCGAACCCCTTCGCATCCTGCCTCTGAGGGCACACACTGTCCTCCTCTGTCAAGCAGAGCCTCTACCCCGTCGTCCTCTTTTTTCAGAGGACTTTCGGACGCGGCCCCCGCACCGGAACTTGGGGAGGAAGTGCAGCAAGTGAGCCCTACTCATTCCATTTCTCAAACGGATCTATGGAATGAACTTTCCCCGTCGGCTCCAACTCCAGGTCAGGATAATCAACCGCCCCTAGTCGTCGAACAAGCAACGCCTGATCCCGCCCCACAGGAGGTTCCTTTGCGTTTGCGGGACTTTCAACATCAAGCAATAAAAAAAAGCCTTGCCACTTTGACTCCACAAAGAGAAGTCAACGACGTTTACCAAGTAGACGCGATCATTTGTTTAAAAGAAACAATTGTCGATCGCATGGCCCAATTGGACCCCCATCCATTCTGGGCTGAGCAAAAGGACTACTTGGTCGCTAATGGAATATTAAAGAATAACAGATCCGACTATTCTATTGAAACTCTACAAAAGAACCTTTTAAAATTAACAAACGAAGGCCAAAACTCTTTTTTTTTTTAACTTATAAAAGAGAGAACTTCGAATTAGACGGCCGATTTGCTTGACAAGCTGCTCTATTTGTTAGTTATGCCTGCGTCAACAAGAAATTATCTTTTTATGTTATGTGAATCTTGTTCAGGCGGTTTGAAAAAAAAGAAACTGGAAAGAATCGCATTTCCTTACTACTATATACGAGGGCCACCAACTGTTACAAGGACCTTACTACTTTCTAGTTTATCGTTTGACCCTTCATTCTTACTTCGACTACTTAGGACTTGATCTTAGGCAACCGGTGACCGCCTCTATGAGGGCGGAGCTTCCTCGATCAAGAATGCCAGCCGGGCGGCACTAGAGATGTGGAATCACGTCTTGCGCCATATGTACTGAGGAGATCATCACTCGGGAGACATGGTTACAAGCCCGGCAACCAGTTCCTTCCAATAGGTCAACCTATCCAGTCCAGATAAAATGTTGGCATACCAATCAGGGTTCCATCCTTCCAGTGAAGAAGGACTTGCGATAGAAGATTGGAGCGGCTTGAGTCTATACTATATAATCTACGCGTACGCGATTTTAGTAGCTTCTTGAATCTAGTGCCGCATCGCGTTCTTGAGATGCAGTTCGGTTGTGCCAGGGAAAGGGAAGAGGTGAAGTGGGTCCCTTTGCTGCCGCTTTACTTGAAGTCCAGCTTACTTCAAATGAAGGATAAGCTATCGGCCGAATGATTGAAAGACTTCTTTCTTATTATACTTCTTGGTCTTTTTTTTTTGCGACAGAACAAAACTCTCCAGCCCACATCTACGAAATTAGTTCGACCTTTCCTTTTTTCTATGTGCGTGGATATCTTGTCAATCAAGCTATTGCCTAAGACCTTCCCTCAAAACTTCATTCCATCCTTTTCTTTTAGTCAGTAATCCTTTCTCTCCGTTGGGTCATTCTACATACGGGCTAGTCTTTTATTAGAAATTCTTCCTCTCCTTTCTTTCGGGGCCATTTCCTTCGCCCTTTCTTGTTAGTGTTGGGCATCTCCCTCTCGTCCTATTGTGGTAAGTTCACCGTCAAGTACTTGGAAGTTAGGGTTTTGCAATCATTCCAATACCTCTAGTCTTGGCAGTTTCATTAAGCCATTCTGCTATCATTCTAGTTGTTAGTGAAGTGACTGCCGTTGTTGATGTTCGATCGTGTAACTGTAACAGGCACCGCAGCCAATGAATGTCCTCAACTCGGAGAAAGGGAAGAAGAGTGATTATCAGCATGTAAAAAAAACCTTGGGTCATTGGAGACCATTACTTTACGATCCGCCGTTGGACTCAGGGGTTTATCTCATCTGAAGCTACCATTGACTCGGTGGCAGCTTGGGTTCGCTTGCCAAAGATGCCACTATCATTCTATGCATCTTCTGCTTTTCAAGGTATTGGAGACTCAATTGGCAGAAGGGCTCAAATAAATAGGAAGACAAAAGCTGCTTCTCGAGGGAAATTTGCTCGCCTATGTGTTGAGTTGGATCTTACTAAGACTATTTTCCCGAAAGTTTTTTTCGGGGGGCGTTGGCAAGTGGTAGAGTACGAGGGTCTGCACATGCTGTCTTTCGTTGACGGGTTTTCTGGGTACAACCAAATCCAAATGGATCCTGAGCACATGACTAAGACTGCTTTCACCAGACCCTGGGGGACTTTTTGTTACACTGTCATGCCCTTCGGCCTGAAGAAAGCTGATGCTACTTACCAAAGGGCAGCCACTATTCTTTTGCATGACATAATACACAAAGAGGTCGAGGTATATGTGGATGAGATTATTATCAAGTCCCGCGAGCGAGAGGGTCATGTGCCTGCACTTAGGAAGTTCTTTGAGAGAATCCGGGAATATAAGATGAGGCTGAATCCACAGAAATGCGTATTCGGAGTGACAGCCGGTAAGCTGCTTGGGTTTATGGTTAGTCAGAGGGGTATAGAAGTTGACCCAGCTAAGATTAAAGCTATCATGGAAATGCCACCACCAAGGTCTGAAAAGGAGGAGAGAGGCTTACCTACTTTCTAAGAAGGACAGACAGGAGGGCATTGCTTCCCTGGCTTGCTTACCTGGAATGGAAGACTGAAGCGCTAATGCACTGATACCAAAGAAAGATTCATTGATCGGATTGCTTTCGTCCTAAGAAGCAGAGACAGGAATTGCTACTTGAACTAGAAAGCATACTACTTATATATATATAGAATAGTTATTCATGTGCATATCACGTAGGCAAGGGAAAGAGATTAGTTTAAAGCCAAGTCGTCGACTGACCGATGGGATTGAGTGATTGACTGACCGATTTCTTTGTTTGAACGAATTTCGTACAATCCTGTATTTGCCCTATATGTATGTTCAAAGCTCAAACTCCCTTTCACTCTTGGGACTGCCTTTCGGTGAGCTCTTTCCCCTTAAACGCTCTATCAATCCGGGGGGTGGCTTAAAAGCTCCTTGCGGATAAAGGCAAGAGCTAGGAAGAGACAACTTAGGTAGAATGGAATAGATTACTCTTTTTGAAAAAAAAGGGATTTGACTATCTCTGAGGGAAAGAATCACTGAGCTAAGGCGGGTGGAGGGCTATGAGCTCGTTCACTCAATCCCGGGGAAACAACTCCCTTAGCCTTAGTTGGAAGCTTAACCAAAGCTAAGCTTGTAGGCTCGAATAGAAAGCAGAGACAGCAATTTCAACATCGTTAGCAATCCTCCGATTAGGATCAGGAGGGAGAATAAAGTCTCCATCAAAAACAGCTCGACACCTCCACTCCAAACCAAAATCTTCCATGCTATCGCATAGAAGGTCGTACGCCACTGGCAATCAAAACCAAACTTAAGATCCTTACAAAAAGCATTGCTACATAACCAATCCGTGAATGCCAAGGAGTGAGTAGAAGGCACTTTGATGCTCATTGGGAATAAAGATGTTCCAGATCCATTTAGCAAAGTGACACTCACGCAAAACATGTAAACAATCCTAAACTGGGTGTCCACATCTAGAACAGCTGCTAGACTCTGAGAAATTCCTCTCCCAACGAATCCGGTTTGAGATACTAAGCCAAGGTCAGACGGGTGGTCTACCCTTACAAGGTCTACCGCGGCTCAACTCCGTGGTGATCTATGAATTATGTATAGTAAGATGGGTTCCTGCTTTTGGAATTTATGTCGGAAAGGAAAGAGAAGTAGGTGGGGTCACGTAGTTAGCCCCGAGAGTCCATCCCTCGGAGACGGAAGTAATTGCCCGGCTCAACTAGACTAATTTGCCATCCTGCGTAAGCTCCAACTGACTGAACGAAGAAGGCAGGAACTCGAGTTTTTTCTTGATGAATGCTTGTCGGATAGAGTGGATCGAGAAAGCTCCGCCCAAAGTGCTTTTCGTAAGCCGGTCACCGGATGGTGTAAGTCCTTCTCTTACTGTTGAAGAAAGCGAGAACGGAGAGTACTAAACTGATAGAAGACTCCCACTTGTGGCTAATAGTCTATATTGTGGGGCACCTTTCAGGTTCTGGAGAAAGTGCATTCCTAGGCTAAGGAAAGGTGTGCAGGAGCGGATGACTTTCCAAGAGAGCCCTACGGCAGTGGAATCGGCCGATAAAAGAAACCTTCGCGCCTCTTTGGCTGGGAATCACAAGTGGCATAGAGATCCTTAGGAGTACGGAGCAGTTGTTACGATAGCCAGGAAAGGAAGGATTCCGTCCCACACAGAACGAACTCTACTAATGTCTCTTACTTATTCCTCCCCCTGGCCGAAGGTAAAATAAGGATCCGCTTTAAAGGGTAATAGACCGACCAGCCGGACGAGGACTGTGTTTTCGGGAACCAAGTGGCGCCTTAACTGTACCAATGAGCGGTACGGGGCTTCGGAGCGAAGGAAGAAAAAATGACTGAAATGACTTTCTTTTTTGGCGAAAGCATTCCGTAAAAGTTGAGAAGAGTGCAGTGACCAAGGCCCGAAATAAATAAGTAGGGCGTCCTCAGTACTTTGGCTTCAAAAGTTTCGCTACGCACCTCAGTCCTTACTCTTTCGAGTAAGCAAGCGCTACGCCCCTTTGAAGATGGCCCATATGGGGTTCCTACTTCGCCCGCTCTAACTCTTCTTTTGCTGCCCAAGCATAGATGCAAGGCACTACTAAAGTAGGCGGAAAGAAAAGGCCTTCTAGCATTTCCACTTTCCTCAAGTTTCTCTTTCTATACGAAATATTCTAGTAGTGATTCGAGCGAGAAGGAATTCATGAGTGACTGACCATACCGCGGAGGTAGTCTACTGTTACACCTCCTCCTCATGGATAGATGGTGCCACCACGCTGTACAAGTTTCAAATTTTCTCAAATACGAATTTTCTTTATCAAGAGAGGGAGACAGCGGATGGAATTGGACTACCAGTGGGGCTAGTCAGTCTATCTACAGCTTCTGATTGAGAGATTCGAGGTTGCTTTGTCTGGTCAAAGCGATGCAATCCTTCCTTCATCTATTGGAATCGTTCTACTGCACTTCTCTTATGGCACAAGGTTTTTTCCTTGACTGATCAAGTACGGTAGACAACTGAAGACGAAAGCAGTCTGGGGAAGCTATACAATAGTAGAGAGATAACATAGACAATTTAAGGAAGAGCTCACTTTTGGCTTCCACCCGGCTTTCAAAGTAACTAGGTTGCCTTGATAGGTATAAGTATAATAATAATTATTATTATTTCCCTTGGAGGCCCTAGTCTTTCTCCTCTTTATTTCCAGTGCTAAGTGTTTCCATAAGCCATTTGGAAGGCTAACAACTATCTTTCTTCCCTTGGCCTGTTCCCTACTAACTTGCAGTCTTCACTGGGCTTCTCTATCCCGTCCTACCTTTGGATAAGACCTTCCTTAATCTCGACGCTGTCCGCCCCGAGTGCAACGCTATTGATTGCTTCCGCCATTACATCCTAGCTCGGATTAAGGCCTTACCTCCTCTCGTATTGTTACTCTTCCATTTGGCTACCGATTTCGTTTTTGTTCCGCGATAGTTTTTTCTCTTTTTTTTGTGGATTGCGTGCAGCTTGACTTCTTTCTTTCTTCCACATAGGCGGGATTCCTTGCTTGCACGCCTTTAGAGGGTGCACTCTACGACAACTTTGATGAAGAAAACAAACCTGTTGTATAGTGAGACCACCCTCCTCGGGAGATGCCTCAGAACCGGCTCGAATAAGATTCCATTCATAGCATTCTATTCGACGGTATTTAATCGAACAGAAATCTGACCTGCTAACAAGGAACCGAAAAAGTTCGCTGCTTAAGGCACGGCCGGGAGTTTCCCCTTCGGATAACGAAGCACAAACTCAAACAATCATCGGGTTTTTGAGTGGTCGCGCTTGCAGTTGAGAGAAGTTGACTTGGCTTTCTGTGTGAAAGAAAAACCTTCGGACAAATTTTGAAAGTCAGTCAAAGAGGTGAATGATCCGATGGGTTGGGAGGTATACCAATCCTCAGGCTGTGTCAGCTAAGCTCCTAGGGAATAACCTAATCAATAGGTCATCCGTCGCCTCTAAGCTCGACAGTCTAAGTGCAAAATGCCATCAGGTGGCTCTTAGGGTTACCTTTGTTTGCCCTTTGTTTTACTAAATATAGGAGGTGTGTAAGTGGCTGGGAAAACTACCGTGGGGCAGTGAACATAATCAAAAATCGGCTTAGCCAATAAGCCAAGAGGGCCATCAGGTTGCACTCGGGAGACATAGGACGCTTCTCTGTCACCTTCTCCTGGTTCTCAATGAAAGCAATATTCTCATTCGAGATCTCACCCTCAAGTCAGGAGATACCTTGAGAACAGTGAACAGTGAAAGCAGAATCCTATTAAGAAGAAGGCTTTCTCTCGTCCCTTCCCATGTCCCATGGTAGGCTAAACCGGAAAGAGAGAGCAGTCGTCACATCTGCACTCTAAGTCAAGAAGTCAAGCAGCAAAGACCGCTACTAATAAGATAGAAAAGAGCTACCTTTTTCTCATCCTCGGTGAACTCCCTTTCAAGACAGAAAGGCATCCACCCTTTCTATCCAAAAAAATGTCTATCAATTCCTATAAGAAGAATGTTCCTAACCTCTTGGCAGTTTTGTCGGTAACCTCTTCGACGTAAGATCCATTCTAGCGCGCAAGGCATGCGAAGAAGGGACTTGTCTCATTGAATGAAAAGGCAAAAAACCAACCTAACCTGGTAAAGAGGGTAGGTGGGTGGGGAAGGAAGTGCGAGATCCGGTCATTGAGAACAAGATATTGAAAGCTTCAAACAAGTAGTCCGCTAAGGTCTCAAAAGAGAGCTTACAGAGGCAAGCCGAAGCGGAGAATCTTTCTCCTAAAGAGTCTCTCTGAGTAGTCTATCAAAGCACAAGGAGAATGGCTCTGACTAAGCATCTGGTGAGTGATCAGCTGTGAAGCTAGAAAAGCCAGCTGTTGTGGTTTGGTTGGTTGTTGTCCTTGGGTTCTTTCTCAATTTAGGGAATGTCTGTCTTCTCTTGCTGCTATCGGTTATCGGCTGCTAGCTGGTGTGGTTGTTCTTCGACCTTGTTGTCCTGTCCTAAGAGGTAGGGTAAGAGCTGTGATAGATGTAGTTGCCTTCAGTAGGAGTAGGAAGAGAGGCAAGAGGCACGCCTTTCTCCGAGCTTCCCTTCGGCTTCGGTTGGTGATCGACGACCTTCCTTCTTTATTGATCTTGATCGGCGCTCAATGCCCTTTATTCGGTGCTAGCTTTCAAGTGGTCTAAGCCCTCTCGTAATCCATTCCGTCTGTCGGTGATCGAGGGTAAGGCCCATTCCCGTTATCGTGTAAGTAAGGAGAATGCTTTCCATTAGCAGTCCAAGCTGTCATTTCAATCGTCTAATTTTCATACAAGCCATCGAGTAGGCCAGCCCGCGCTATCAGTCCAGTCCCTATGCCCGTCTTCCTTAAAGTAAGAAATTATTATTTCGATCTATGATTCTAAGTGGTCTTTGGATTGTATTCCGGTCAGAGAAGGTGCATTGCCCTCCCCCTTTGGCCTGATTTCCTTCTCTCTCTCTAAGTCCATGGGCTAAGGAGCATTCAAAAAATATTTGTATTAGTGTGGTTCGCTTTCCCTTGTGACTATGGTAGGATGGTTAAGTTAATGTAGCCTATGGCTTCGGTGGTAGCTAGGCTAAGTCTTGGCTTGGTGCTTTTGCTTTAGTTGTAGTAGGCAGTAGGGCAGTAGGAGAGGAGGAAGCCTATCGAAGGAACTGACGGGGGAAGGCACGAACGCTATAACAATAGGGAAGGGGCTTGCTCTAAACTTCAAAAGATATTCTCGCATTTCAGTGAACAAGGCAGCGATTCGACGATCATATAGTAGGTGTACCGCGGGTGGCTTCTCTCTTTTGGTTTCGATGAAGGGAGAAGGTCCAGCTTTACTTATTCCACTTTCTTTAGGAATGAAAGAATCACCAGTTGATGCGGAAGAAGCGGTCTTAGCAGCTATCTTACTTCCTGACTTCCCGGAGTAAACTTCCTATTGGCGACTCGAAACGAATGCTTGAATGAGTTGAATTTGGGAAGGTGGTTAAGTCATTGATAGAGATGAATCGAATCCCCTAGCATTAGACTAGCTAGCCTTCCTTGGCTTGGGTGGCTTGGTTAGATTGCTTTGAATAGCCCTATCTTTTACCCGGAAAGGGAAGAGGCACCGAGGAGGGACAGAACTAACAGAAGCTGAGAGATTCACCTGCACCCGCAGGAGCGCACTCCGGTCTAAGGCCTTGGCTGACGTACGATCCCCGCGAAGCTCCACCTTCAAAGGGAGCTATGTAGACAGATTTTGTGGTCTTTACTTTCGTGTTTGGAGTAGGTAAACCGTGAGGAACAGCAAGGAAATGGGTTTTTAGCCAAAACAGTGTGAGTAGCCCCAATCAATCAAGCGTAGCGATCACTGAACGATTGATTCCTACTCTTATTATATAATATTCTTATTCTTTCTTGGATGATATAATATAGATGGTGGGAACAATGAAGCTGATTCTTCATCTGTAGGTTGAAATCCGTATGATTTCTTTTATCGATCTACTGCTAGCTTTCGCTTATCCGATGCACTCACATCCAACTACTTAAACTGGGACGGGACCAATCATGTTGATTGCCTATCCGACCCAGCTCTAACAACTGGTTTGGTTTTTGAATCACAGACTTTATCCTCTCAATTGGGGAGGCCTCTAGTCCTCAGTTCTATTAAAAAGAGATTCCTTATTGATTTTCTTACCAAGGAAAGCAGACAGTCTATTGCGGATCTTCACTTCAATCATAGGAAGCAGAGAGGACTGGATCTGGATACCGTAAGGCACATGCAACAAGACGAAAAGCGTCAGAAAAGGGGATGTGACCATGAAGAGGTTGGGCTGGTTTTGAGCTGCCCTTAGAGCTGCCCGATTCTCTCTTTCGGTACCAGACACCGAGATAGGCTAGGCTGGGAAACCTTATTTGATACGATAAGACAGGTAAACAAAGCAAGGCCTGGGTCGAGAGCCCATTTCATATTCTCCGGTTCCATTCCAGATCGAGTGAGCCAATTGATTGATCTTTCACCGGGGAGAAAGCAGCAGAAAGAGCAAACGGAGAGATCTGAAAAGTCAAAAGGGTTGTAAATGAAAAGAGCTTGGGTTGGCCTTTTAATGAACCATCCCCCCTAGGCTGACGCTTCTACTCTACCACTACATAGTCGTGCTGGACCTTACGGAAACGAAACTCGGTCAACAACAACAAAGCCGCGGAGCCAACCATCATTGTTTGCCGAATCGCATGTCGAGTGGGGATTCCTTTCAGGATTATGTAGCCAATTCCGATCTGCAACCTCGGTTGAGTTTACTACTATTGTATAAGGGAAGAGGGTGGGTGCTATTCGCTAACTTGCTTCCCGCTCTCTTCTATACAATAATTGCCCACACATTTGGCCTCCCTTTTCTCGCTCAAACAATAATAACTGCTCATCATTATTACTCGAGAAAGTCATTATCACGTAAATTGTCACTCCAGCCTCGTCTAGTCCATAGTAGCGTTCATTCCAATAGATAGGGAACTTGGGATAAGCAGATGCAATGCTTACCGATTCGGTAATAATGGTGATAGTAATAGGGAATAATAGTAGTACATGATATGGCGAAGTGAAGATAAGACTTGCCCTTGAGTAGATACAAACCCCAGAATAAAACCTATCACCAAAACCATTTGATGTGGATTGGATTAGACCAGACCGGAGAAGTACTGTTACTCAATAGATATAACTCCTCTTGCAAGTGCTATTCAATCTTTCCTTTTCATGCCATTCTTGATTGTCTTTCTTATACGCAAGTATTTACTATCTTCAGCTTTTACTTCCTTTGAGCTGACTTACTAATTAGTCAATGCCTGACCTTCTTAATAGAAATAAGTGGTTTGAACTCTGACGCCTATCTTGCAGCCTAGCTTAGACCGGATATTTCAATGCAAAGCGCTGACTTTAAGCGCTTACTCGATGGCAAAGCCGAATGACAGAGCTTAATGCCAAACAATCGAGTTAGAGTTCGATCCCTGGAAAGTGGGAATTCGATCCAACAGCCGTTAATCGCATGTGAAAGTGCCTAGTTGAAATCCCGTATGAGATTGACCGGGATCACATAACTGGACTTACTCACATCCTTCGAGAAAAAGTTCAATCCCTGTACTCTACCTAGACAGTCTTCCTTCCCGCGTACTTTTAAGACTTAAACTAATTCTCTCTGCCTTCTCGCTCTGAACCTTGCTTTATTGCCTTGTTGAGTGAGTGCAGCAAGGAAAGAAAGCCAGCTAGCCCTTATAGTGGCAAACCCGAAGTGAGATCGGAGTCTGAATACCACGAGCGGTGAAGTGATTTTCCCAAGCCTCGAAGAAAGGCCTAGCCGAAGTAGAGGTACTTATGGCAGAAAGAACGGGCCGATCAAAGAAGCATGCATTTACATTACAGACAGGAATGGCATAATCTGCTCGAATAGGACAATAAAGAAAGATTAAAGAAAGATATTGAATTCCCCGCTTTGAAAGGAATTGGTAGAGAATGACTGGGGGTATCCAATCAACTGAAACCGGCTTCGATCTTTTCTTAAGAAGAAAAGGATGTCGGATGAATAAGAAGATAGAGGGATAGGGACAGGCAAATCAAGAGCTTTAATTTACTACAAGCTGAAGAAAGCATTTCGGCTGGATTTGCAGGAGAATCAACTCATTTAGAAAGTCCCATCTAGAAAGCTAGAAGCTTGCACCAGCAGCCAGATTAAGAGATCTTAAAGACCCATTTTTTTTTTTCACATAAAACATTGACCTTTTGTCTCTTCCTGAAGTCATAAGGGGATTATCGACTGATCAATCCAACGCAATAATCCCCGCTAGGTATCAAGCTCGATTCGGGATCACTAACAGAATCGGAAAGAAACAGAGTTTCCTTACTAAAAACAAAGTTAGAAAGCCTCATACGCCCAGGCTTAGGTCAATGATAAGATAAAGAAGCGCTTTTCTAAGTTATCCCCTCCGTCCCCGACTTGGGGCTTGGCCATAGCTTTCATGCAACCGAGCGAGGAGAAGTGGAGTAAGCGGAATAGCACCCGATACGAGCACCGATGTGAGACTTACCAGTCCCATAAGAAGTTTGATTGAATTAAAAATAAGCTTTTCACGGGCGGAGACTACCTTGAAGTTCGAAGATGTAAAAAAGGGCTTTAGCTTTAGTCAAACAAACCCCCTCTTCGATTAGTTCTCTAGAGTGACAGAGCAGCTCCCTTTGTTCAATCAGTTCCAGCACCACAAAATTAGGTTTTTGCCTTTGCTTCTTAATCTCCTCCCGCCACACGTCGATTCCAATCGTTAGAAAAAGCTGTTCTCGAACAGGTAGGTATGGTGGTCTCCTTATACGCAATTTCAAGTGGTGCCATGCCGCCAACGGAGAACATTGGATGTACTTATGTTTTATCCCTATAAGAGATATTGGAGTTTGAGTTCCATCTTTCCTCTACTTTGAGTCTTTCATTCCTGTCCCCACAAAGGGGCAGGGAAGCGCTACCAGCTAGAGTCGTGAACTGGGAACCGAAAAGAATCATTTCCCGAGAATCAGCAGTTTGAGCTATTTCATCAGATGTAAATGCAAGCGATTTTGGTGATGTGATAGAGGCGACTAACTTTCCAAAAAGTCTTTCTTCTTTCGGTTCGGTTTGCTTTACGCGCTGAACTGACCTTTCCTTACTGGTGTCCGGAAGGTGAGCTTCGAAAGAAAGATTGGAATTGAGATTGTATTTCGGGACAAAAGTTGCTGCTAGCGGCTGAAGCCCCAGCTTTTAGTAAGGTTATACCCGCTTTTGGAGGTGCGGTAGAGAAGCTACTCTTAGCTACAGGCTGGCAAGGGACATCGGTTTAAGCTCTCTCAATGGGTAGCTCATTTCATTGGCTACCTAGCTCATATGGAATAGGTCTCTGACTTGATCCTGTCTGCAGTCGTGGATCACCCAAATCAATTATCCGAATACCAAGACTCCTGGTATAGCTGGCCAGTAGCCCTTTTATAGGTGTGAATAATTCAATAAAGAAAGAATCCAATCTTGCTCTCACATACACTGGTATATATGCGAATCCTGCTACTCCAACTTTCGTTGTTATAGGAGATAGCTTCGGTTTTCTTTCTCTCTACTCTTTCTTTTTCACTCCAGATCTATGGGATAGCTCGGATCATTGCTTTAGATCAAGTGCAGGCTCGTGGTTCGCCTGTTCGCTAATCTATAGCAGGGGGATGAACCAACTTAGAAGGCTTACCTTTTCGAGAAGAGATCTATTTTGATCTTTATGTCGTGTAAACTTTGTTATTTGTTTATTAATCGATAATTTATTTTTTCGTATATAAAGGAAAGACCTTGGCGCTTGAGAGGACGAATAGCCCACTTCTTAGGGGGATCAAGCACTGTTAGGAAAGGCGACTTAGAGGAAAAGAGGAAAAAGCCCGGGTTACCTCTTTTTTGTTTTTCTTTGAGATCGGACTTATCCTTTGCCTATGGTGTGATTGACGGAAGTAGTCTATCTGTCCGCCAATGGGAAGCTTTGGAAGCAACAAAATATAACTGAATTTTCATGTGATTAAATGACTGAAGAAGCGCTCCACTATGGCCGATTCAATAGTTTGTCCTAGCTCCCTGCAAACAAGGGAAGAATGTTCGGTTTGGGTAAGCTCTTTTCGAACAGGTTATTTCGGTAAAGAGGGAGACAAAGCCTTTTCACTTCAACTAATCGTTGATTGCAGGTAAGCCTGAAGCTTTGAGACGGCTGATGTCGGTATTGTGTAGGGCAGTAGGTCGGGGCCTGAGCCCCCCCATTATAAAAGGGGAAAAGGGAGGGGCCTTAGAGGGAAGCCTATCAAATCAAGAAGAAGCTAAGCTTTCAGGCAAGGGAGGTATAGGCTGCAAAAGAGAAATTCCAGTCCTACAGCTTCTCTAGCTTGAGCAGTCAGTAGTCTTTACCTTTACAAATTTATACGCGTCAGCGAGAAAAGGTCAGCATATAGACATCATCTTGATGGAAATTCCAACTGAGATGATTAATAATCTAGCTCGGGCTTCCTTAGTTTTCTTATTTTTTTAGATGGTCAAAATAGAATCAATGGATGAACGCTTAACGCCCCAGCTGCTTCAGATTCATCGAATTCCCTCCCCTCCCCTTTTGCTGAAAAAAGCACTTCCTATAGCGAACCAGGCAAGGAACATCACGAGTAGGCTGGTACCAATTTCTCCACATCAGCAGCAACATAGGCATCTGAATCTAAAGTAGGAAATTACTTCATCTCAGATGATGTGGGTAAGGTACACAAATTGATTTCAATTTCTAGGTAAAATGAAATGAGCGGAGACGAGTTTGAGTTTATCAGCACACCCCCCCGTAGTCGGTTCTCTCGGAAAAAGTTGGGTAGAAACTGAGTTTGTAGAAAGACCCCGTTGATCTTCGGGCTGGCCCTTGCCTATGGAAAGAATGGTGTCTCAGAAAGTTGTTGAATGCCTCAACTTCGGATGATGAATAGCTAGGATTAGGATCAAAACACCATTTAAGGCACATTTTAACCTAATTAACTGAAGCAGATGCAGGATCCGAAGTCTTCGACTCAGGCTCAGACGAACCGAGAGTCCTGTCTATCCTTAGTCACAGCGAAAGACTTATACTTTTTAGCTATACCTCTGCCCATAAAAACAGAACTTTTGGATCTCCAAATACACCACCCACTATCGGATGGACTTATTGCTCAGTTTCGTGGTCAGAAGATCAACATTCAGAGTAGCATTTTTTTTCAGGAAGATATGCCCTTCTTGGTTCATTCCTGAGTTTTCTTTCGCCCCCTTTTCCCGCTTAGCAGGCTCGGTATGATATGGTTATTGATTACCATGATAAAGAATAGGGGTCATTTTGAAACTAATGTAAATGTAGGTGCAGATACGAACTAGAAAGCACCATTGCATAGGGAAGGCTTGCTCTGAAAATGAGTAGGCTACACTAGTCTACGGGTACCTAGTCTTTAAAGTGGGCGAGGCTAACCCTAAACTTTCTTCTCAAAAAGAGGTCGATCTTCCGCTCTAGATCTTTCTAAAATGGATTTCCATATTGGTATGGTACCCTTTCTTCATAGAAAGGGCATTTGGCCAAGATGTGATCTATCTCTTTCTTTGGTTGGAGTGGAACTTTGGTTTTCTTTAGCGAGGAACCGTTTCACTCGGCGGACAGTCGAATGATCAAAGCGAAATGCTTTAGGCATCATCTTTTGAGCATGTTCAGCTTCAAAAATTCCTGGAGTCCTACGGCATTCTCACAGAAAGAAAACATGGCTAGTATATAACTATTTTTTTATTGTAGAAAGCGATCAGTTCTTCCGATCTTGTTTGGGTTTCCTTTATCAATTCCAGAAGTGGAGGAGCCTATGTAGAAGAAGCTGTAGAAGAGCACCACCACGGTTCAGGTCCCAACACATGGGGGATTAATTCAGCTGCAAGGATCGTTAATCAAGAAATTCGGGTGATAGACGAAGGCGTTGGTCCATCGGTGCCTTAGGGGCAATCATCTGCGCCAGTGTATAAAAAGACATTTGAAATTCTTACAGTAGCGAGGAGAGCTTATGGACAAAAAATGAGGATTCCGGCGGCTTTTGCCACTTATGATCAGTGTTCACAAGAGCGAGACGGTTCAATGTCTTACAATGTTCAAGCAGCATTCTTGTCGGAAAGATTTTTTAGGAGGCCCGGACACCTTCCGAACATCCCTGAAGGATAGAAACAACATGATGAAGAAGGCGGCGAAGGTATGGAGGATAATTTGGAAAGAGAACAAGGAGATCCCTGAAAAGGGGGAGGCAAGGAAGTAGTAGAAATGTTGAAGAGGGGACAACCCGCTCTTGAACTTAAGACTATGCGCGTCGCGTGCTCGATCTAGAAAATTGTTTTGATGAGCTGTCACTAAACAAAAAAGAGAGAAGAGAAAGAACTGGGAGTTGGCGCCTGCTTGCTTGCTTACCAAGCCATCCTGGCAAGCTCCTCCAGTTCGATTATTATTCTTGACTTGACTTATTATTATAAAAACTACTCACTATCAAAATGAAAGACGATCGATTATCTACCCAAGAAGATAGAGAGTCCCACATACAAGAAAAGGTCACAAATAGAGTTGAACCAAGTAACATTGCAAAGGCATAATGATAGTAGGGTCGGGATATCCCCGCCCTCCGAACCGGACGTGAAGGTCTCCCCTCATCCGGCTCTCTGCAGGGGAATCCCCACTCACTGCTTCCCCTAATATCCTCCCTTTACCACATCATGGGGGTTTACAGGAGATCCCAGAGGCTCGCTCGGAAAGGCTGCTATACCATACCTTTTGACTCAACTCGACTCTAGTAGTCACTAGACTCACTATAGTAGTCCGTCCGGCTGCTCTTGCTGAAATCATTACTCTTCATTCTCCCGTGCTCTAGCAATTGCGCTCCCTAGACCACTACCATGTAGTTAGGTAGGGACAATCAATCCGTAGTGACGGGAATCTAGGAATGAATGGGGATCCCTATCAATAAAAAAATGAAGAATATATAATTAGTTACACTACCTTTCTCTCACTCAATAGATGGATCTGGTCTGATACGGTACAGTACAATACGAGACGATGGAATGCAATGGGATGGATGGTAGAGGGCTGCCTGCGCCCAAAAGCTGATGATTCACTTGTCCCCTTGTCCATAGGGACCTCGTGGCATACAACCGAAACGACTCCCGCTAGATAGCCGCCCCTATCTCTCTTTTTACAGCCTCGTGGACGGACGAAAGAAGGGAAGTTACAGAACGGGGCAGTGAAGGCTCGCGAAGTAGACAGCAAGCAACAGCTTCTCAGCCCCCTTTACTTTTTTTATATTAGAATAGCGCGCCCCTTTAGAGAAAGGGGCGTAAGCACTTCACTCGCTAGGGGATGGGATTCATTCACTTGCATTCCTGCTAGCACTACAAAAAGCTCCGGTCTTAACGCCCTTACTACTGCTGTGCAGCCTTTCCTCGGGTTCGTAGAGTCGGGTTTCCCGTTTACCCACAACGGAGGAGCCGCCCCCACCAGGCAGGCGGCCACGGGTCATAACGCACTCTTCGCACAACAAATCCACTTTGAAGTTGACTTATTCGCTCGGCCAATCGTCGGAATGTGTACGAGATACCATAAGGGCCCAATATCTCAATAGCACCTTTGTCTAAAGCTTCGAATGAGACTTCATATCCGAAACGAAGGAACGATCTGACTAGAAAGTCATTCAAAACTTGATCGAAGAACCAGCGTTTATTGAAGAAGCTATAGAGTCGATTACAAAAAGTACTAGTTTGAAAGGCTCGTTGGAATTGATCCGCTACGGGATTTACATTATACGCAACAGAAGCACCTAAAGTACTAAACGGAATAGGTATTAGTTTGGTAATGGTTGGAGCAGCAAACTCGGATTCGGCAAGAATCTCATTTTTTGGTAGTACGAAGGGGGAATTGGCCCAAAAATTGGATAGGGGTCAAGACGCAGTCGGGCGCCGGCGGCTGACTCAAGTGCCCCCCGAACCGCGCGAAATGGTCACCTATTACACAGCTCACTAACTCTGCCTGGGGTGGGGGTACCTATTATTCGTCGGCGGTCTGGGAATGAAAGTGAGTTCTCCCTATCATTCTGGATATACTCTTGAATGATAAGTCTAATTTCAGTGCGGATCGCCATCTGGCCCTTGGTCTCATCCTCCGCATTTTTACATGCTCGGGTTAACCATGTTTTAAGAAATCAAAATTTTTGCATTTCTGCATTGGGGTCGTTTGCTGCCCGGGTCCGGGTGCCCGCCATCCGG
Source organism: Gossypium raimondii (assembly GCF_025698545.1). Lineage (NCBI taxonomy): Eukaryota > Viridiplantae > Streptophyta > Magnoliopsida > Malvales > Malvaceae > Gossypium > Gossypium raimondii. The sequence continues at coordinate 628,192 of NC_029998.1, forward strand.
CTGATTAGCTTTTCGACCATAGCAGTCTCTGAGGGCAGTTCTTGTCTTGAGTTCTGCTTTAGCGCTTCTTCTTCGATCAGAGGGCGAATCCGCTCGGCCAATTTCATTTTTTGTTCTTGAACCTTGGCCAACTCAAGTTGATATAAGGTTTTTTTGATGTCGCCGGGATCCCCCTCTTCTTCCTGCGGGCAAATTGAGATCGAAATCGAAAGGGGGTCGCCCCGAAGAGTTTGCTGTGCCCGAAGACCCCGAAGGGACCATCATCATTTGACTGGATTCGCTCTCGGCAGTCATGACGGCCCTCATAATTAAAATAATGCAACAGGTTCTACTTTTTGGAAAGCCCACCTTCATTAAGAAGGAAGTGAAGGTGAGCACCCCCAGAGAAAAGCCAACCTTTTGCATTAAAAAAGTGAAAACTTCTAGTGATCCGATTCCAAAGAAACAAAAAAGATATAAAATACTAGTCAAAGTAGCTACAAAGAGGAAACGAAGGGATTTTATCAAAATAAAGCGAGTACGCCGCTTGTCCCCATAAAAAAGGGACAACTTTCGTGTAGTTTGTGATTGGATGTAACTGTTAAGATTTTTTCCAAGCTTCCATTTTTTCATATTTTTCTTCTTCTTTTCTTTTTACTAGTCTTCTCGGCTGGAATCATAAATGCGCATTACGGTCGAGTCTCAAAATGGATATTTTTCGTCCAGAGAAACTTCATTAGATTTGAACAACATAGAAGGACTGCAGCCTCGCTTCCAACCGCATCTCATTTAACGCCATTGTCACTGAACACTACGCCAATATCGATGCAGCCTTCCTGAACCATCAAGAGCGGATAGACGTTTACCAACAAAGACCAACAGCTTCTTCTAGGGATGACTATTCCGCTGCGGTAATTGCAAACAGAACAGAAAGGGAGCACCGCTTACTCAAGCACTAGTACCGTCTAAGCATCCCACAGCTGATGAAATAGTACCGGCAACTGCTTGAGCTGATACGCAAACAAGACCTGAAAGAACGGTTACGCTTACACCAACAGCGGATAGGCAAACAATCGGATATGACTAAAAGACTTGCAGCGGCAACAATCACTCTAACTCCAGATATGGAGACATTAGCCCCTAATGGAACACTTACAAAATTTGATGCACCGCTTCCTCCTATAAGACCGCTAATGCCGCATCTAAGATCACGAGATGGCATGAGCTTCTTCAGTCCCACAGCTCTCTTCTATATTTTCCTTTTTTTATAAGGGAATTGGCTGCCATCATTCATTCCTATCCCATCCTTAGGTCAATCAACGTAATCCCGAACAGCTGATTCTCAAGCAGGAAGCAGTCCCGTCCTTAGGCTATTTGCCTTGTTAGGACAGCCAGAAAGAAATCCCCTCTTCCGCTTAAGGAACAGAGAACAGTTGAGAATGGTCTGTTCACATGAAAAAATCGTCTCTTTGACACTTGTACTATATCTAACGTATTCTAGCCTTCGTCGAAAACAAGCCCAAGGAATTATCCTCTCCGTTCTGATAAGCAAGCCTGGGGCAATAAAGGAAATGAATCTAAACGTAATAAGGCCTATCTTTGCCTTTAGAGAAGTGTTATACCGTTACTCCTAGCGTGGCAATTATCCCTCTGGCGGCAGTCATTGCAAGGAAGTAGGGCTTTGTTTATAAAGGCAATTCTCGACCAGCACTTATTTATGCTTAGGGGTCATCCCTTGCTTCAGTTTCATGTCCGATCTTCTCTTCTAGGTCCCTTCAAAGGGATTCTGTAACAGCTGCTGCGGATAAGGCGAAAAGACTTGCAGGGGATTCTCGAACAGAAGATGTGCGCCATGCCATTTATTATTTAATACTGTATTATGCTAGCATCTACTCTTGCTCGTCAGTAGAAGATATCCACAGTAAGGGCTATTCCCATTTCAAGGAAGGCGGCAAATCCTTCTCTATTTTACGATCTGATTTCGTCTGTTTAAAATCGTCTTAAATCGGACTTTTCCCTCACAGCTCCTTCTGGGCATCTACGTCTGTCCTCGGCACCTTAATAGCTTATTCAAACAAAAACAAAAGGCAATGTAATTGATAGAGGCATACTTCTATGAAAAGGAATTGATAGAGGAAGATGAATGTGCAATGGAATTGCAATTGGATGGTTGTACTGCTACGGCCTCTGTAGGACTAAGACTAGAAGGGAATTCAATAGCAGCGGAACCGCTACAACCGATATGCAATAGCTGATATGCGACACATTCTCTCTATTGTTTACCAATTGCTATCAACTTCCTTAACCTTATTGATTGCACGAAATGCCATAAAAGCTATCGGGGATTTGGAGGTGGGGTTCGAACTAACAGTTCTTGAGTGGATGGGGTTTAAGTTCCAGTTGAAGTCCTAAGCTAATACCATCCAGTCCCTTTGAAAGCCGTCTCCTCCCTTAGGCAAGCAGAAAGCACTATTTCCTCCAGTCTAGTCTAATGGAGGGCTAACGAGAAGATTCCAGGGTAGGGTTAAGGATAATAGTAATAGGAATACGTTTCATACTGAGCTAACGTGCCTAGAGAGCTAACAGTAGTAAGCCTAACTCATGGATAGCGGTGTCGACTGTGGATAACAGGCATAAAACTAATACCGTGCCTAACAAAACTACAAATCCCCCATATGGAACCTATAGAATATGCTTTCTTTACGGGCAAGTGAAGGCGGGAGTCTTTCTAAAAAGATCCAATTGAATGTCCATCTGCAATCAGTGCCATATCATGGTTCATCTGTAGCCTATATATTAGTAGCACATTCTTCCTTTAATATCGAGCTACCAGGGGCCCATCAGTTCTACAGAAGAATAGAGGGGTAAAGGTCAAGAGTTTCACCAATCCTATAAGCAATCCTTTGCTAAAGCCAGTTCCTTGCCAGGATTGATTAATGCAATCTCTTAATCTGTTACAGCCAGGACATCTCATGGAGTATAAGTGCCTTTTACCAGTGAGTAATTTAATTTGGCTAGGCTCAGTCCTCTTATGAGCAGTCCCCTTATGCTTTTCTTAAAAAGGAAAAAGCTCGACTTTGGAAGAGGGAGTGTGTTTCCTGCCTGCCTAGGTCTGAGTATCTGGTCCCCAAGGGGGTCACGCAAGGGATGAGATAACTCGATCTGTTGGGGGAGGAGTTTACTTTTTATTAGGATAGGACGATTTTTATCCCCCTTCTACGTATACATAAATGTTTACATTACAGCCGCCGAGTGCTTCCTGGTGTGAAGTCCCGTGGGTGGTCCCGCTTTGAGGTAGTCTGGGATTTTATTTCTCCATTTTCTCAAGCCAGCTAGATCAAAGATGGCTAGGGCAGGCACAGGTTAATAGCTAGGTCTAGGTTGTTAAAGGGTTAGGTCAAGGTCAAAAGCTGGGGCAGTGGAAGTTTTCCTTTCTGGGAGTTCTGTTCCATTCCTACCAGTAATCTATAGGTATTTCTCTGAAAGAGCTAATGATAATAGATAGATTTATCTTAAGATTCTAGAGAATAAATAGCTTTGTTCCCCTTCGCCTATCTAATCTTCTTTCTCTACAGGAGACTACTCTACTAGTATACTTATTAAGCTGGGGCGGTATCTTTTTAGTCAGTTTCAGGCCAGGCCCTTGCTTATGGATAAGCCGTAGTTGTCCCTCAAAATGCGGAAACCTATACAGTTTGAGTGCTGAGCCCTGTGCTTTGCTGTCCATTTTCCTCGGAAAGAAAAAGGCTTAATTAAGTAGGGATCCCCTCTAGTTCTTACCCTCCAGGTATACTCTCTAGCTCTCCGCCGTCAGAACCTTTGAGCTAACAGCAGGATATATTAACAAGTTCAATAGCCAGCCTATCTCTTAATCGTACGCTTACGAGCATATCTTAGTTCCATCTCGTGGGAGTCCATCTTCCTTCCCGTTTGTTTAAGTTTGAGTTCCCTTCGGGAGGTGGGGCAGGCAAGTTTGAGGTGGGCAAGTGAGCTCTCCCGGCCAGTCTCCTAGGGTCTAAGACAGGGAGTGACTAAGTTTTCAAGGGGAGGCGGCAAGTTAACAAGCCAGTTTCTTTCACCAATCCTGTGAGCTAGCTCCTTTCTTTCTTCCAGTGTAGAACTAGAACCAGCCTATAATCTATTCATCTTACGAACATATTCCCGCTCCATTTTTTCTTAAGAAATAAGAAAGAAAAGAAGCAAGCAGATGAATCGATATATAGTAAACTATATATACTGAAAATAAGGTACTATCCAGTGAGCAAGCCTGTTCGAGTTGTAGTTCCTCCAGTAGGGCTGGGGCTTGAAGAAGTCGTATATATAGACTATGTCTTTTATAGGTCTGGGCTTTTGCTTTTTTAATCCCCTGAATTGGCAATGGAAGTTGCAGTTTCTTCTGCCATTAATACAGTTTCAGGAGGAGTTGCACTTCTCCCTTACATACCAGAGTTTGAGACTCAGGCTATAGGATCCTTACTCTCCTCTCCTGGGATTATCAGAGTGTCAGATTAGCCTTTGGATTCGTTCTGCCTTCCACTCTATATCCAATCTTTTTCCCTACCAGTCGCTCTCTTTGGCCGGCCTATTGATGGAGCGGGAGTAGGGGTTCACACTTTTAGTATTTTATTTCCAAGCTAAGCCTCTGGAGTGGCATTTCCAGTTGCTTCTCTCTTTCCTGGGGAAAAAGTTCCAGGCAAGCAATTTTTAAAGCATTTATATGAGTTTAGTTTATTAAGCTTAAGCTAGGTTTAGAGCTTTCCTTGTGTAAGCGAATCCCCCATTAAGGATATAAGAGTGGTCAGGAGTGTGTGCAAGGCAGTTTTATAATGTTTAGTGAGGTATTGATTTCCTAGGGCAAGCGCAGTTTCTTTACTTTCAAGCCTTTAAGTCTCTTGGGTAAATAGGGATCCTAATCCTAGGCAAGCTAGTCAATTAAGTTTCTCTTCATTTTCCGAGATAAGCAGTTCCATTCCTTCGCCTTCTCCAGGATTTGACCCTTCGCTTTCCACTGAGCTGAGGTAATCCCTGAAGCCCCTCTGGTTGCAGTGGCAGTTGCCAGCGAGTAAGACAGTGAAAGCAATGGCTAGGGATTTTATTACTCTTCTTGACAAAGAGAGGAATCGTTTTGGACTTTAGCTTCTCCCTGGGAGAGAATACTATACGATTAGTTTCCCCAGTTCTCTTCTTTTAATCTAATCTACTGCAATTGAAAGCTATTCTCCAGTCTGTGCTAAAGATATTCCCAAGTTTGTAGGTTCTTCTTTAGAGCCAGTTCCACTCGATCCCTCTGAGCCTGTTGGAGTTGCATAGTAAAGCATATTTTCTATTTCCTTTCCTTCTCCAAGCCATCCAGCCGCGCCAATTGCTGCAGTCCTAAGGTAGCCTCTTGCAGCAAGCCAAGCAGGAGATGAAAAGAAAGCTCTTCTCTTTCTTTAGAAGCAGGAGAAAATGCAGTATAACCATCTAGTAATAAAGCGGTAAGGACTATCCATTGGAGGATAAAGTTAGCTAGTTCAAGCAAGGGTAAAAGCAGCAATATTTGAAATCTGGGATAGCTGGTTCCACGGGTTCTAAAGCTCTAGAGCAAGTAAGTTTTGAAGCTATCCATATGGATCAAGGGATAATTACAGTGCTAAGTCCATCTAGTATGAGTTCTATAGCTAGGAAGCCAATCTAGGCTAGGATAAGTTGATAGGTAATAGATTGCGGGTTAATCATTGAATCTTCCTTTTTTGAAGTATGCCTGTTCCTCCAGCCTTTCTATGTTCTGTGTCACCGCAGGGTAAGCAAGGGCAAGGGTAAGCGCAGGAATATTTATTGAAAGCTGTATTAGGTGGTATATTTTTTTTCAAGCGTTAGTTTGAAAGTCTTTAAAAAGCCGTATCTTACTCTATCGAATGCCCCTTTTGAAACTAGATCTTTTAGGAAAGCTAGCCACTCAAAGGAGTAAAGCAAGTGGGCAAAAAGAATTCTTATTTGCTCTTATATTTCCGGAGCACTCTCTCATCGTTAGACCTAGCAGGGAATGAAATGAAAGTATTCAACCATATGATGATAGGAGTCCGTCCTACCTTGGATAGCGGATTCTAGGTCCTAAGGATAGAGGCTAGCCAGTTCCCATTCATCCAGTTCCCTTTTTGGAGGTTCAGTGCTAGGGCTTGAGTTCAAGTTGTAGTTGCGTTCCATGCATAGGATGTTATAGGTTACGGGTTCGATACATTTCCAGTGGAGTTGTACATTCCAGTAGAGTCTTTCCTCTAGATAGAGGACAAGGTTCCAGTGGAGGCAATCTAGGCTCCCAACTCTATGGATTTTCCGTAGTTGCTCTTAACCCAGCTCTCAAGTTAGCTCGGGACGGGAGGCTATGAAATAGTTGAAAGCAGATGCTGAATTAGAGACAGTAGATCCAGTATCTCTTACAGAGGAAAGAAAGGAAGCCAAGAAAGTCGAGGGAGAGAAAAACCACTGTTTAGTTTAGATCCGATTTGAGTGGGTATGGCCCTTTTTCTAGTTGGAGAGATGCTTGGAATAGCCTAGTAGCGTACCCAAAGGTCCAAGGCAAGGCATCGGGTTACTTTCTTTCTAATTGGGAGCGAAGAGGAATCAGATCAGAGCTTAGCTAAAGGTTAACTTAACTAGGATAGATGGGCCTTGAGCCTTTAGCTAATCTCGAATGTTGTTACCCAATTCACTATCCCCACGGTTGGGGCTTTACATCAAGTGGAAAACCGGGCGCTACTGATGCTGCTCGTTCCACCGTGCTCCTTTTGGAAAAAACTGTGAAGCACAACCCCATCTTTGTCTTTTGCTATAACAAGTGCTGCTTCTAGTTCGACTGGAGAAAATGTAACCGGTGCTGCTAGTGGTGGATAAGCTTGCTATGGTAGTGGTGGGAGAGCTGACTAAGCGATGAGTTCTGACTCTGCCGCAGAAGCTGGTGGTGGAACGACTACCCGCTGCTGCTGCGCGGCTGTTGGATCGACTGTGATAACTCAGCATACCTACCCTAGCTCTTCTTCCCTTTCACCAAATCGAGGATGAGTTTCATACTGAGGGTTGAGGATAATTGGTAGGCAAGGCTGATGCGATTGATTCGCGGACTGATAGGATGACTTGGAAGAAAAGGCATTGGGCTGATACGAGAGATGGACCGACGCAGACAGATTGACTGACAATAGCAATAGGCTCTTACACGAGCTGAAAAGGGAGGAATGCACCACCGGAAAGAGAAGATTCAACCTTAGCCTTAGCCCCTAAGACGATAGGGGACTACTTTGAATAGCGATATGCGGGCTAGAGCAAATAGCCGGAGACAGAAGTTAGCCTAGGGGGCTTCCTTTCCTATAGGGTCTGTTACACGAACGGAAAGATAGGACCGAATACAAAGCATTGACCCGCGAATGATTGATTTCAACATTTTTATAGGAAAGCGGGGATATAGAGAGGAAAAACCACTTATTTGAATGCAATTCGCTCTATGAATGTCACAGAATAAGTGGTTGAGATAATAGATATGAAGACTGAGCATGCGGAGAAGAGTGTAATGTTACCCGCTCTGTTAAGGTAGTTCAATGATCCGAGGGAATGAAACTAGTGAAGTTTGCCTATTTGGCATTCAATTCATTAAGCATTCTCCTTTCTTGCTCTGGACTGACTGAGGCATTGGACTAGATGCGCTGCTAGTCCTTGCTTCAGTAAGTAAGGCTGTCTCTTCTTCCCCGGCTTGAAGTAAAGTGTCAGTTCCTTTCGTGCAACCTACCCTTGCATATGCCTCCTCTTCCTCGTACAAAACAATGCCTTGAGGAATCCGTGCATCGAGACTAACATATGATACTAGTGAAATAAGTTACTTGCCCTGGCTTCCTACCTCCACAGAAGACTTGATAACACTAAAAGAGGGAATGGTGGGTGCTCCACCTCGACCTCGAGCCTTCCCTTCATCACTCTAACCTTTACCCGAAAGAAGGAGGAAATCACGATAAGGGCAGTCACCCACCCGGGGGAAGTGTCAGGCCAATCGACCATCAGCTGAGGAGAAGAAATATCGAAAAGATTGAACTTCAATTACGCCGCCATTTAGTAGTGATTCGGGGGAAGAGGAGCTTGGTAGCTTGCTCCAGTCCAGTTTCAGAGGTTCAGAAGCCAAAGGCAACTCTCAGACCCTTTGAGTTTACAGACTCTGCCGCTTAAGTGACTACGAGATAGAACATGGGTTCACCCGCTCAAAACAAAACTACAACTAGACTACCAGAAGAGGAACTTAACGGGCAATAAGACCTACTAATAGGAAGAAAAGGTGCTATCAAAATAGGTTCCGAATCGAGCAATAAGTGAAGGAGCTTGACCAATCCCAATGAGGGAAGTAGCTGAAAGAGAAGCGGAAAGGGACATCTTGAACTCAGGGGGAAGGGACCTTAACGACAACCAAAGAAGTGCGTGCATTTCCCGATCAAAGAAGCCCTTGAACTCACCTTCATTCAACAAAGAAACTTCACGCATGAACTCTCCTCGGGATTGGACTCTTTCTGACAGCCCTTTTGCCAGCGTAGCGCATTGAAGTGGGGAATGAAAAAGACAGAGTGGCCGCAGGAAAGGAACTGGCTTCATACTATATAAGTAAAGGGATTTCCTCTTCCCGGAATGAAAGACAGAGAAAGGAAGGAATTGGTATTGGTACCGCTTTGCCTTGCTTGGCACCTTTCCTTCGCTTGCTTTCTTGCATGGACAGCTACCAAGCCTTACCTCTTGACTTTCCTTCGGGTAGACTAAGAGCTCTTTCTTCAATAAAGGTTTTGAACAGTTCAATGGCAGATCCCCCTCTCTGGAAGGTACGGCATTCAGCTTGTGGATCGAATTGGGTAAATATAGAAAGGTAGTTTCAGTGATCCTCTGGTTCAAGCCTAATTCCAATCGAGGTTGCCTTAAAAGCATGAAATTCAGTCAGCCTTGACATTAAGGTAAGGGTAAGTATATCGTGGAGAATGTCTTTTTTATTAGAGTTGGAGACGAAAATCTTTTCTTTGATGCGCAGAAGACGGGGTGAGCTAGACTAATGGCATGGGAAGGGAACTTCCTTTCCTCGAGAAAGCAGGTTCCTTCTTTTAGCCTCAGTGAACCAAGTTCAGTGATCCAATCAGCCTGAATCGGACAGAAGAAACTCTAACTCGAAGGATGGGATCAACTCTCACGAGAAGGAAGGGCATGATTCAGAATATAGTGAATCCGGTGTGGAATCGAACGAGAAGGGAAGGCATTGGGCTTGTGGATCTAACTCCTAATCAGTCAAGTCGGAAGAGAGGAAAGAAGGATTAAGAGCTCATCTGGACTGACTGGTAGAGCGTGAAGCTGTACCCCTAAGTCAGCTTGGCGAGTTCGTTTGCTATCTTATTTTACGTAATATCGGGTGTTAGAACGGATTCTCCTTTAGTAGCTAGTCGAAGATGGTTCACCTGGACTTGCATCCTATGAAGTATTAAATGAAGGAAGCCAAGCATTGAATGACTTATGAAGAGAAGCATGCCTGACGCTTTCTAGAAGAGTTGTCTTAGATACCGAATCAACTGTCTTAGACTTGACTACAGAGATCGAACTCGAACTCATCATCCTTGGCTGCTATGAAACATATCGCTTCTTCGTACCGTACTCGACCTTGGGATCAATGTCCCATCCACCGCCCTTCATCTAACTGCTTTAGTCAAGCAGTCACGTGCCTCTTCCAATATTACATATTGCCTCGCTCTCAACGCAAACGATAGTAAGGGAGTCCGCGGGGGGGTCATATTGATCCGGCTATATCCACTAGCGCTCCTGTCCCGTGGCATGAGGTATGATTGCTCTATTCTCGCCCGCAATCCTGACTATTTCGTAGCCTCTTTCTGTGCCGCCTCGTTCGACTACTTCTCCTATTTAGATTCAACCTCTTCAAATCGCCTTAGCTTAGTAAAAGCGAAGGGTCCAGGAAAGAATGCACCGAGAGGTAGAAGACTCACTATCTGTTGTTTACGTCCTGCGGTAATCAAACATCGCCTCTCGTAGACATTCGCGTTCCTGTGCGGTTATCAAACGCACTCGTATGCCTTTTTGGGCTTCCCCTTTTTCAATCACCTCCTACCTTATGGAAAGCCCACTGCTGAAGACCCTCAATCGAAAGGTCAAGGATTGTTCGTGCTGTTCCGGATATAGAGAACACCATCTCCGGTTCTTGGAAACCCACCGCTCTTCTTCTTATCGCTCTGCTTCTAGCTATTCGGATAGACTACACCTCAGAAAGAAAGTCCGCTATTCTATTCAATATCATGGCAGAAATCCCGGGAATGGGCATCCATCATCAGATGTCTAGGCACAAAAAGAGAGATATGCCAGAAAGACAGGATACGGGTACTCTACTCTACGGGGGAAGGAATGGGATTTGGCACGCTGAAACCCTAAGCCCCCTTTCCCTGGTTTCTATATCTTTATTACGAATAAGTTTGATGATTCCGTTGTCTCTCTTTCCTAGGCCTGTTCCAGGTGTGTACCCGGATCTAAGCTCCGAAACCTGCTTTTCTTAAGCCCGACGTCTGTCACTTTCAATAGTAAGCTTATTCGATATCCTCCTTCGCTTTACCTATTTGAATTGAACTAGAGCTTTATTGATTGATTGATTGACAGACAGACCGGATTTCCAACTAGATTCCTATTGAGACCCTTGACGACCTACCAGATGATCATCCTAGAGTTCCCTCTAGCGAAGTTTTGTCAAAAGACATAGACCGTGGCGTGGCATTAGTTCTAGCTCTCATTTCTTGCTTTTCATAGCTAACTGCCCAGACAAAGAAGGTCAGAGAAGGCTCAGGTATGATTAAGTCTCAATCGATTCTCACTATCGAATCGATTTCTCCCAAGGCTAAAGAAAGCACTGAGCCTGCTCCGAAAATGCTGTGAGAAAGAGGATCTGTTGGTTTAGGATATAACTTTTGGTTCATGAAGAAGCGACCCCTCCGCATCAAGATAGTCAATCGCTGCTCCTAGAACCGGGGGAAGACTAAATGGGCGAAAAGAAGACATTCCGGGGGCGAGTGAATCAGGCTCCGTGCCAGTCAATCTAGTTGCTGGTTGATCTCCCTCAGGGCGAGTTGCTATCGCTGCTTCCTCTTTCGTTCAAGCGGCATGAAGCTCATCTTCATTGACTGACTCGGAAATGAGCCCGTCACCCGAGAAGACGGACTGACTGGCATCGTACAATATAGAAGGCTGATCCCGCTTTGTTAGCCGCTCCTTCATCTGTCAGTTAAGCTGCTGATAGCTCATTCCCTGAATCATCGGACACAGCCATACCCTATGTGAGTTTGTTTGCTGGAAGAGAGGTGTCAGAGGACTTCCCCGATTCAATTAAAGAAGGAATCTCATCTCTCTTCCAATAAAAATAGAACAGGAAGAGTCGGAAGTCCGTAGCTTGGAGCTTGGCCTGACTGCTTCCTCCACTAATTGCCGGAAGAAGCCGGCCGTAAAAGAAAGATCTTCTACTTCAACCTGGCTTCGGTTGACCCCCTTTCGGTGGTAGTAAGAGCAGAGTCTTGGGTTGGTGCTTGAAGTAAGGGTCATCAAAGAGACGGATTTCCTTTTTTGGATTTGGTAATCTAGCTAGACTTCCTGGTATTCCAGTTTCTAGGAAGGGAGACATGGCTAAGGCTTGTGGCTAAATTGCTACGGCTTCCTCTTAGAAAGAAAGGTAAGAAGGAAGGTCAAGGGAAAGAGATAAGGTATAGCATAGCCGGTGGGAAGGAAAGAGTAGTGTTTAGCAATCCGGCTGACATTGAACTTGAACTAGCTGCTGCCATTGAAAGAGAAGAGAGTTCCGTGATTTCCGGGCTTAGCTCTGCTTTTGTTGAAGGCATAAGCGCTGCTATTGAATTCTTTTATTTTATGGCCTGTACTGTTTTCTGAACGAATCCTGTTCTCTTATCCCCTGCTGTCTCTGAAAGATCAGATGTGAACTCTTCTCGACTCTGAACGAATGGTTTCAGCTATTGTTCAAAGGAGAATGGCTCAAGTGGAAGCAGTTGAGTTTGCTGGTATCATAAATCTTAAACAAGTTGATCCCACGTGCTATCCAAAAGGATTTTTTAGTTAGGAGTTTCTCCCCGATAGCAAAGGAAGTGGCAGCAGTGGTATCGTATATAAGAGGGAGGCTGCTTTTCTATTTTATAGAAGAGTTCTTTCTTTCGAACCATCGGTACTCGTGTACCATTGCATAGGCCGAAATTGACTACTTTACCTCCCCGCCCCTTACTCGTCTTTTGAAAGCCAGAACATTCGCATAGAGGAGTATCTGTATCACGCATGCTCCCCCACTGATGACAAAATGACCTTCTATCCTCTTCTAGGAATTCCTACCCCTAAAAATGGGAGAGGGGAAAAAAGTGGAAGAGTATTCTGCATGAATATGCTTCTGCACTGGGAATATCTCATAGCGGGAAGGCCCAGAGATCATAAAGGATGGGATGGGAATGGAGGCATTCCAGCCCAACATACTCCGGTGAATAGGTCGAGAGAGATAGGTAGGGGAGTGGGATAAAGGAAGTATAGTGAACAGTTGAGTGGCTATCCAACCATTCAATCGGCTATGGAGGGAGGTTTCAGCAAGCGGGTAAACCGATGATGACTAGTACAAACTTAGGTAGGTCGATCGTCGCTCATCCCGCGTGTTCCCCCCCGTTAAGTTTTTCATCCCTATGGAAAAGCAAGTATTCCGATTGGAGGAAATTTCCACCCTCTGATGATCCATTCCGCCCTTCCCTATACTATAGCCGGAAAGGTATTAAATCTTATGGATTACTTTCAGTAGTTCTTCCACCCCTCTATTTGAGTAAGGCTGGAAGGAATTGGCAGAATTTTTTTAGGTCCCAATGAGAGGGGACCAGGTCTTGCGACGGATGCAAGCTAGACTTTGAAGCAAAAAATCCAAGATTTCATAGAAGAAGGAAAAATCAACGTGGCGGATGAACAGGAAGCTCCTAAGAACCCCAACGATAAAATGGGAGTTTTTTTTTTATTATAGAACTCGCTCCCTAGTCACGCTCCGGTCTCAACATACTGGGCCGAGGAAGTGTCCGATTTCCAACATCCCCCTACCATCACTACAATGAATGTTATTTTGACTATCTGGCTTTGTGAGGAACTCCCACTGGATCATCATGACCCCTACGTTCCGGCTTCCAAAGGCGATCCTAAGGGAAGAATCATTTTGAAAAGGGATAAGGCTGCAAGAAGAACAACGAGAGGAAGCTCAACCAAGTCCCAAGATTATGCTGTAAGGCATCGATTTCCTCTTTTTTGGCCGGTTGCCGACACTTCCGGGATGCTGCTTCTGCAAAGGTATCAGGTTCTTTGACAGATTCGATAGAAGAAAGAAAAACACGATGACTTCTAAAAAAAAGAATCATAAGAAACTAACCTCTGCATTGGAAATTTAAGACGAGAGGAGCGACAACCCTCAAGAGGTGAGGAGTGTTAATATATCTATCATTTATATATATATATATATAAATCCCCAGATCCATCATTCATTCATTCCCTCACTCACGTTTTCTCAAGGTATCAGAGCGGAGTTTTGGGTAAATCCCTTTCGATTTCTGCTAATTCTCTTCTTGTTGCACTATGCCCAAGCTTGACGATAGCAGTGGAGCGCTGTCTGCGGCGGTTGTTGCTAAGGAAACACTCAAGGATCGAGTGACCCAACTTCATGGCAAGGTCGACCATTTGGGCGGACAAGTGTAGACTATGGCAGAAAGGCAGGAGAATCGGGAATTGTTGGTCACCAGACGCTCGCTAATGAGTACCGCGTCTTCCCAGTGAAGGAGAGCGGTCTTCATGGGGCCTCAACGATCCCGGTGGCGATGTCCAAAACGTGACGGACTAGGTAAAATTGAGGAGCTTTCTGTGGAGATAGGTCTCCGGTTCGTGAACCGAATGTCTCACCTGGTGACTCCAGACGCATTTGAGTCCTGTAACCGCAGCCATTCAACGGGATTCGAAATGCCAAGGCTCGAAGACCTCTGGGACATGGAACAGTACTTTAATTAAGGCTGTTCGTGCCCCTTTTGACGACCAAGTAACAATGGCAACAATGTATCTTTCTGGGGATGCGAAGCTGTGGTGGCGGACGCGATATGAGGATGTGCTGGAAGACCGTTGCGAGATCAACGCCTGGGAGGAACTAAATAGGAAGCTCAAGGAAAGGAGCAGTTCCTGCCTGAGAACGTTGCATGGCTCGCACGAGAGCCCCTGATGCGGACCGGCACTGTTCGAGAAAATCAAAGCAGACCATGGGGGACTGACCCGAGCTATAG
>NC_029998.1:647500-676078 GCF_025698545.1 Gossypium raimondii
CTTTGTTTACTCAAGGCGAATCAAAACCTTTACTTTTCTTCTTCTCTTATGAAATTTCTCTAGTTAGCGTATCACTCCTAAATGCAGCCTTTCCTTTATATTTTATACGATAAACTAAAGAAAGCATTTCTATATCTATATTATTCGATACCACCAAATGAAAATGACTTCCTGAGTCTTGCGCACGGCGGGGAAAGAGTGGCCGCTCAAGCCGCATTATTTACGCAATTCCTTGATCTGATCGGTACCTTACCCTCCAAAGAAAGCACCCTCGGTCCTTCCCTTCCTCTTCAGGTATGAATTTCCCAGCCCAACCTCTTTTGAGGAGAGGCCTAAAAAGGGGAATAAGTTTCCCATTGGCCACTCCACGGATGAATGCCCATTTTGGAATAAGGAGTTGTTGGGGTAGCTGGATCAGAACGTTCGCCTAGCGCTAGTGTAACCCTCAAACGAGAAGGGAGATTAGCAAGTGTTGAGCATGTCGAACTGGTAGCTTGATTGGGGAACCAGAACTCGTTCTATTCGATATTGATTTCCGTAGAGCAGTACCTAGGCAAAAGAGAAAGACCTTAGGGGCGCAAGGAAGAGCCGAAACCTATAATCCCCAATCAGCCTCTTTTCGCAAGAACAACGAATCTCCAAATCGAGAATTTCGTATTTTAATTAAGATTAAGATGACCAACTTTTTCTTTACTTTAGGTTTCCAACCGGGGTACAAATACGACCTTTTCTCACTGGTTCTTTCAGTATGTTCGCCCTTTTATAGAGCAGCTAGCACACCAATTCCAAGAATCCGTCTTTTTTGATGATTTCTCGAGTGGAATGAAACTCTCTTTCCCAGCAGCAACCTCCCCAAGATGCACAGGTAGACACCCTAGCCACTAAACCACGGATTCCCCGATTAAAACAAAGATTTTTATATTTATTTATCTTGCTATAGCCCATAGGAACTTGTTTGATGAATTCAACTCTCAATTGATTAAATGCTAGCGACATACCACGCTCACTGTAGTGGGGTAATAGGTGCTCGCACCGAGAGAAAGCCCGATAGAGACCCCTGCTTTTATGGAAATCTTGTTTTTTAGACCTTCGCTGATAGATGGCTCCCCCTAAGGTAAGGTTTTTATAAACTTTTTTCTAGTTCAAGAGATCCACTCCCGATAAAGTCAAACTCCTAACTAAAACAAACAATGCAAATTTCATTTCAAGTGCCAGGCAAAGGACCAAGCAGGGGCTTAGGCTCTTGTTGAGGAGTTCCGGAAGCTGAGTAAAAGCGCCCAGACTTCTTTCTATACGAAAATAGAAATTAGAAAGAGGGGGGCAACCCCCTACGAAGGAAGAATCTGAACAAACAAGAGGAATGAGTACGGCTAGCCGAAAGAATAAATAGATCGATCCGGGACTTGCATCAATGAATGCACCAACCACGGGTACAATGGGCATACCTTTCATCTACCCTGCGTAGGAGGTCGCCTTAGCTAGTGCCAAAGGTTTTGCATCATCCTTGGCTTGGGTTGTCCCAATTCCTTGATCTGATTATGAAACAAGCTCTTCTGCGACTGCCTTAGCTCTTAGCTGCGGCTGCGGGGTCAACTAAAGAAATTCTTTCAGCTCCAGGACCAACTTCTCAATGAAAGAGCTCTTTTCGGCATAATAAAGAACCAGAAACCAGAGCCTCGAAAAAGGGGCTTTTGACTCCCTATGTGGGGCGTGGGAAACTCACCTGTGAAGCTGGTGTTTAGTGGTGAGGCGTCCTAAAACCGACCGACGAGTCTGCAATAGATTGGATTTTGAGGAAACCTAGGTAAAAAAGGTTACTGGGAAACTAAGCTAATAGAATAGGGTTATTCGGCATTGATCGAAAAACAAACCCCTGAGGAAAAAAAAGAGAAAACGAACTAAGCGTGGGATTATAAACCCATATATATTGTGTGGTAGAATGGGGCTTTGCCTCCTTCGAGACACATCGCTCTGTATGCTACTAGGCGTACTAGCTTGCTTAAGCCCAGCATAAGGCTTTCTTTACTGCGCCTTCCTTGCTTGACAGTTTTCTTTCTTCTACAAAAGAAAATATAGATAGATACATCTTTGAAGGGGTCGTACGATCGATTGCTTTTTCACTGCCGGGCAGGCATAACTAGTTACTTTACTCTTTCTAAACCCCCCGACCCCTTAGATGAGGCAAAGGCCGGAGCTGCTACAATAGCAAAAGCGGGAGCTGGAGGAAATAAGACTGATAGATGGACGTGAGAAAGCTCTTTTATAATTATAACATTTTGGTCTGGTATCGTGTGGTATATGGGCGGGAGGAGAATAAGAGTCTCGTCTCATCTTTCAGCTGGAGTTAAGGCTCTCCTGTAAGAACTCTTACAGGAATTGGTAGACAAAGCATAATGCTTCTTACAAGCGAAAGAAAGATTAGCTCGATCCCAGGAGCGGAGATGGAATCTGTCGAGGAGCACTTCTCGGGGTAGCATCGCCCAGGTTGAGAAGGAATCGCTTAGGTTTCTTCGGAACAAGAAGAATAGGAATTCTTACTTGACGTAATCTCAATATCAGAAAAAGGGCTATGCTATATATCTATATATATAATTATTAGAGAAGCTGCGTCTCTATCTCTTAGTGAGCTAGCCGCTACTATAGTTTTAAGGGATTTGTGCAATGAATTCTTTTCTGCCAGTTTCGAGTGGGAGTCTAAATCAACCCATTTTCAAGCAAGATAGACCAAACGACTTTACTGTAGGAAGAATCCCAGAAGAGGTGATACACTGATTCTGGATGCAACTCACAAAGACAGCAAGTTTCATCATCAAAAACTATATCGTATTGAGAGCTCTTTTGATCCCATCCATTCCTTTATCGTCTGATCCAGTGATTAGTTAAGTTAGAAGAATGGAATTACTTCCATATGCGGGCAGATATGCATTAACAAGCTTATTGAAGGGAAGTTCCCCGCTCTCGAATAATAAAGTAAGCTGACTATCCCGCAGTGAGCGCTACCTAAGCACTGTTGAAGACACTCAGAGAAGAGTGGAAAGAGTCCTAAGAGGGCTTCTCACTAAGACTTTCGACTCCGATGCCCTTGAATCCGTTGATTGAATGTCTATCACACTTTCACATCCTAGGAAGTTGTGAAGTGGTTTTTTCCTGCTTTCAATTGAGCGTAGTGGCGGTACTTCCACTTGTCAGTAGATCCACCTAGCTTAGCTCCGCTTCCTATCTGCATGGACTGCTTTCGTATGATGAGTGCGCATCATTCGCCTCTGGCTTGGCTCTCCCTAGTTCTCCTCCCCTGCTTGACTTGCTTTCAGGATTGAGGCTGTCCACACTCTCTATTGCACTCCGGAATTCGAAGTCATTGAACCACTGAACTACCTTAATCAAGCCTGGGCATTCTCATAAGCTGATAGACTAGACTGACTTATAACGAACTGGACTTAGCTGAACACCAAGCCGAGATCCATGAAAGATGGGTGGAATCGAATGGATCATTCCCTGAACTCATTGGACTGACCTCGCGAGGTTCTTGATTAGATAGATCACCTTCAATCGGAAGACTCAGTTGTCTCGTCCACATTCCTTCCCTGTCTTTCCCCAGGTAGGTCCATTCAGGCATAGAACTGGAGTTTGGAGTTCTCTACCAGGTTGATTGAGTGCTCGACCAAAGGGAAAGGGCTTGAGCGTCCTTGATTCAAAGTCTCTATATCCCAAAGGGAAGCAACTGAGCTTGATAGCTGCCACCTCCGCATCTCCGATAACAATATCGGAACCCAAGATAGCATAGGTAGTAAATAAACCCGGATCCACTAACTCGGTACTCAACCACACGGTGTTGTGGTGTGCTAGAGTGAATAATGTCCAGGAACCATAGAAAGCAAGTGGTTGTCCCCGTGCCGAACGCCACCAAACAGTAACCTTCTCGACGATGGGAACATAAGTGAGATTTCGTGGGTTATCATAGAGGAACTGCGCGACATAAGTGATGAGCCACGGGAATTCCCCACGATGAGAGGCGGTCCGCTCAGAAGCAGAAGCTGTGGGCTTCCGAGAGCCCCTGCATCACCTCCCCTCACACTATGCATCCTTTCGGCGAGACCATCCATTAAATAACTCCATTTTTTTCCCGCCAATCAAAGTCTCCATTTCGAAAGCCAGGAGCGCTACTGTAACCAGGGGTTTAGTCCAAGAATCCCCTTCTCTTTCTCTCCTTTGGACACAGAGCCAAGGGTTATACATCCCTACTTGACCTTGGGTTAAGCATACGACAGAGTCGGACATTGAAGAGAGACCATTATTCCGCTTTTCCCCCGGACGTAGCGAAGACATCACTATCGATCTTTACAGCAGCATAGGCCGTAGAACACAGTGCAGACGATGACCACCGTCCAGGCTTGAGAAAGAATCCTACTCCAGCTAAAGCATATGAATCACTCATAAGAAATCCATACAAGGAAAGAGAGGACTTCCTAACGTTAGAGCAAAGCCATCATGAGCGTGAGCCGTTACACTCAAAGAGTTATCGGATAAAAAAGACGTTCGGCTACCTCTTGGAGATTGACTCCTGTTGGAAAGTTCACATCTCCAGTAGTATCCCTAGTATACTCTCAAAATAATTTCTAGTTGGTTAACAATTTTCTCCTTTACAACATCTATCGCTAAATCAGTTATTTTGGTTTCCATATTGAGACTATTCATTTGATGGACATTCGGCCAGCCCTAACGCCTACAAGAATAGCTACAGGCAAAGCCAAACCCATCCTAGAAAAAAAATCGCATATTAAAAAATCCATAGTGAGTACGTACGTCCTAGTGCTCGTAAAGAAAGACCGCCAATTCGTATCCCGAAGATACAAGCGAAGCGACCGGTCCTCTTCTCTTGTCTTGCCCCGAAGTGTAGTGTGGTGAGGTTTTGCCTCACAGAAGGAGTGGTCAATTTGGGACAAAGCCGAAACTGAACTAACGGAGATTGAGGTATACTCCGTGCTGCGAAACGGATTCGGCCAGTACAATACTTAGTATTATTGAGGCCATGAAGACGGACAGCGCTTTTAGCCTGCCTGCCTATAGGGATAGGGTTCTTTTCGATCTTGTACCCACGGTACACTGAACACCAACCCAATCTATACTAAGTTAAGTACAAGCCCTGACGTGAACGCTCATTAGACTGTTATAACCAGAGAAAGTTTCTTTGTTTACTCAACTCGTAAAGGCGAATCAAAACGTTCTTTCTTTTCTACGCTACGATCTTTCTTCTCTTATGATATTTCTAACCAAATGAAACTGATTCAATGGCAGCCCCTCTTCCTTGTTCACAGAAACCATTTTATAAAGAGCAAAGAGAACAAGAGCAATCGCAGCTGAGTCAACTCTATCCATTCTTGTTCCAAGCTAAAAGCTTGAGGAAGAAGAGCTTATTCAACTCGAGGGTCAAAGAAGACCAAGAAAAGATCGATTCAGCATAAGCAAGGGATGAGAGAGGCCTTTGTCGGGTAAGAGATGAATGAGGCCTTACGAGTGAACTGCCTTACCTTAAGGAGACGTCGGACTTACCTTTGGAAACTTCCCATGAAGTAGTGCTTTCTTCTTTGCTAAAGAGAATGTCAAACCTGCAAACAAGCCATTCAAGCAAAGAGTCTATTCTGAGCCCTTTTCATGTACAGGGTATTCTCTTGATTAACGCCTTTTCCGCTCTCATTCCTGGCTTGGCTTTCCTTTTTGTCTTGACTCTATGCCTTCCAGCTGTCTTGGCTTTCCTTTTTGTCTTGACTCTATGCCTTCCAGCTGTCTTGGTGAAGACTGTGGTAGTGGTATCGGTTCTTTGCTGGGTTGATTGAATATCTCTTTCGCTTGCTTCTTTGCGGCAGAAAGACCGAGGGCAAGATCTCTTTATATAAGGATATAAGGAAAACCTCACATCCGATTCGTAAACAGACAGGAGACAGGCAAGAAAGTCACTAGAAGCACCGGAATGACTACCATCGACTGGCTTGCCCGGAATACCAGGACTTAGACCGACAGACTGCTTTCAACCGCTTTGCTACTGGTTCGCTTTGAATGAACCCTTACTGCACTGCTAGCGTTGGAGAGCTTGAAAGCGGCTTGGCTGGCACTCATACTCACACGGATTGGACTTCAACCGTGCTACTAGGCCTAAATTTCCCTCTTCCTTCGGGTGTACTAAGACTATCTCTTTCATAGACTATTCCTTCTCCCCTCGAGTCAGGAGCTAGCTTTCAATCTCCCACTCCTATCTGCTACTTACTCCTGATACAATCTTGCTTGGAAAAAACCGTTGCCGAAGAAACTTCATGTTTACCATTGTAACTGACCCATACATTCTCTGTGGAGTCTCCCAGATTTCTCATGCGGACCCAATGTCTCCCACTGAAACTAGTACCTTATCCTTGACCACCATTACATTAGAGCACAGCTTCGAAGAACTTTTCTTTTTACTTTTTTTGAGTTTGAGTAACATTCTCCTCGATCTTTCAAGTACACTCAACCGAGGAATGGTGATATTTCCATCATTCCACTTTGTTTGCGGATTCAAGGTCAATCCTTTCGATTGATTGGCCTTATTCCCTTTCTTAATAGAATAGAGGGAATGGAAGTCTTTCCTTGTCCTTCCGAGATAGGAGTTGAGAGCTTCAGGCAGCACCACAGCCCTAGGCGCACTAGAATAGGTAGCACAGGTCACAGCAAGACTGAAATCAGAACGGTGGGACCCGCCTAGCTTGCGTAATAGATGGATTTTCCCGACTACTAGCATGATTCATCCTACTTTCTTAAACACGGCAAAGGCTTTCTGGTCAGATCAGATAAAGGCTCAAGGATCGCTTAATGAAAAAGGCATTCTGCCGCGGGAAAGAGATCAATCACCCCTATTCTTGCAAGAGACGGTTTGTCCACTTCCTAGCCAAAGCCCAATTCGCCACGTTCAAGTTAGTCACTATCAATAGCTCCTTGCTTAGATCCTTCGTTCCCCATAGCCTTTTTCTGGAGATAGCCTGGTCTTTCGTCGCCTTGAGCGGGGCCTCAAAAGGCGTTTTAGCGGTTGTGGGATCGATCCCTTTTAGCCAATTGTCGCCTCAGTGCCTCCTTTCCCTTCTCGTCGACGGTAGTGAGTGGGCCTAAGGCGGGTTAGAAAGAGTAGGACTCGATTGAATAAAAAATGAACAGATAGGGGAATGGCCTGCTCTCTCTCTCGATGCTTTGTTTTTGTTAATGCCATAAAGGAAGAATGCTAAATGTTGCAGCAAGCAGCTAGCCTACGGGATGAAAGATAGAATGCCACTAGATCAATGATGAAAGTAGCTATGGTTTAGTGATAGTGTCCGTGGAGAGGTGAAAGAGTTGCTTTGGTTCAAGTCAGGAAAGAATCTGACTAAGAAAGAAAGGCTCTATGTTTCATAGAGATAGAGGCATACTATATAAGAGATTGCTAGCAGGGATCATTTTCCATGCAGAGTGAGAAGCGGAATTAGAATGATAGACTACGGATGCGGCTTGCAACTCCTACTCGAGCTTATGAACCTATTTCATACCCTTGCCCTTGGCTTGCCCTTTCTTCTGGTCGATTGATGAACTTGCCTTCGTTGATGAACGAGCTTTCGTCTTTCCTGGCGTTCTTCTCTTTCTCCCTGAAAGTGCTATTCTTTATCTAATCTATAAGGAACCGATCCCGTAACAAGACGCACCGGAAACAACTTCTTTCGCACCTTCAACCTCAACTGGACCAGGATTTCAAGATATCCCTTCTGATGACTATATGAAAAGATGAATAGGAAATCCCGCGGCAAGGCAAGGAACTTCCGCCCATGAGATTAGTGCCCCTTTTGTTCGTAGTCCATCCGTCTCATCTCGTGCAGCAGGAAGCATGAAAGGAGGAAGCAGCCGAAGAACGGCATTTACTATTCGGATTGATGAAAATAGGATTCATGCCCAAAAAAAAGAGGATGCTCTATCCGCTCTCGAAGCAGTCGTAAGGTAAGGTTGGTTTTTACGTAAGGTTTAGCGCAGCCCTTTAGCCTGCTTTTCCTTGAGACTGTGGAAAAGCGGCTTTAAGCTCCCCTTTCTTCTTTCTTGCTTTTCCAAAAGATCAATGATGAGTCAAGAAAAACACAATAGACCGTCTCTAGCACGACCACTACTTTTCTTACAGGGAAGACTGAGCTCAGCCGTTCGCGTATGGTCTCACTTATTCGTTCCTGCTGTAAGCCTGTTGCCTGTTCGAAAGCCTTACCCGACAGCCAGTATCGTATCCTAGGTAGACCCATAAATAGTTCAAGTAGTTTGGTGCCTTCCTTCTTGAATTGTTGGGCAGATCATCCAAGAATAAAGTCCGGAGAGGGAATAATCGACATAAGGAGAGACGTTGGGGAGGTTGAAATCATCTTTGATAATCACAGTTCTAGTAGCCATCAAGTATGTCCATCGAGACATTAGCGAAAGAACCTATCTTTACGGAATGAAAAAGTGCTTCACTGCGCATATGCGACAACCGGCATATCTAACTAGAAATATCATAAGAGAAGAAAGCCACTTTTACGCCCAAAACTCCCATGTCTTCCGTTGGTCAACAACCAATAAAAGTAAACTATAGTTTTTCACTACTCGTACAGTGAAAATGAAGTCTCTCCTTTTTTTGGGGGGAGCGGAGAATGAAAAGAATGAAAGAAAAATGAAATTGTTTTCCACGGCTAGAAATAGAAAGATATTATTTGCTGCTATTCTTTCCATTTGTGCATTAAGCTCGAAGAATATCTTAATCTATAATGAAGAAATGATAGTAGCTCGTTGTTTTATAGGCTTTATCATATTCAGTCGGAAGAGTTTAGGTAAGACTTTCAAAGTGACTCTCGACGGGAGAATCCAGGCTATTCAGGAAGAATCGCAGCAATTTCCCAATCCTAACGAAGTAGTTCCTCCGGAATCCAATGAACAACAACGATTACTTAGGATCAGTTTGCGAATTTGTGGAACCGTAGTAGAATCATTACCAATGGCACGCTGTGCGCCTAAGTGCGAAAAGACAGTGCAAGCTTTGTTATGCCGAAACCTAAATGTTAAGTCAGCAACACTTCCAAATGCCACTTCTTCCCGTCGCATCCGTCTTCAGGACGATCTAGTCACAGGTTTTCACTTCTCAGTGAGCGAAAGATTTGTCCCCGGGTGTACGTTGAAAGCTTCTATAGTAGAACTCATTCGAGAGGGCTTGGTGGTCTTAAGAATGGTTCGGGAAGGGGGTTGTTCTAAAATAAAGTGAAAATGCCATCTCTATGGACCATTCTATGTTATATATTCGGTCTTCATAAATTCATATATAGGTTGAAGTTGATTCGGTGGCTCTTTAAATCGCTGGGAAACGCTCTTCAGGGTTGTGAGGAGGACCCTCTTCCGAAAGATTGGTTAGAGATATTTTTTTGGTACAAAAAACGCTTTTATGCTTTTCTTTTACTGTACCGCCTAATGATGGACGTATATGATGTACAGAACAAAGCGAAGGAAAAAAATCGGGGGAAAGGGGGTTCTCTTAAGAATGAATAAAGAAGACGAATAGAATCTAATTCATGTTCATGCTAAGAGAAGAGCGGATCCAATACCAAGACGACTATCGAGAAAGCAAGCAATCTTCTTTTTGACTCATTCCATTCTTCTTCTGCTGAAATGCTATGGACGTCACACACAATCTAGAAAACGACTCAAAGTGTAAGTTGTGAACTCAGACCTTGAGAGAAGCCGCAGTTGACTGCTATTTCGGCCTAGACGATCCTTAGACGCACAAGGCGCTTCGAATTGTACAAGTCAGTCGTTCCTGGAGCTCTTCCTCTGTCCCCAATAGCCGATGGTTGAACTGAGCAAAAGAGACCTGATGCCATTTGCAATTGCAGTATCTTTTTCTGTAGTACAAGTACTAGGTGAAAGAGAGGGTCGACCGAAGGGAGACATATTTTCAATATTGCGATGAATAAGAATCCAACTAGAAAGCGCTTTTCTCTCGGGAAATGGGTGCTACTCAGATGCTTCACTGACATAATATTCATTTGTCTCAACTTGTCGAACCGCTACTCGAATCCTAAACGGCGGGAAGGGATCGAAAAAGAAGTTCCATGATACAGTCAGAAGATGATCGCTCTCTAGCTATGAAGTATAATCTTTCTCTAGGAAGAAAATAGCTAGTCGCAAGAAAGAAGAAAAGAGATGCTGCTATTGATGAATCATCTATGTATTCGACCGGGGCGCTGAAGAGCGAGAGTTCAGAAGTGCGACAAAAAAGAAAGGCTTGGAGACCTGAGGAACGAAGTGAGCTATAGATTGACCGCTGCCCCCTCGTTATGATAATGAATCATTCCCCGTGAGATTCGGGACAGGATTTCAGTCCAAAGAGATGGGGGCGTACTTGCTTTATAACCATAGAGCGAAATAGACCTGGCACATCACAAGCCATCTAACTAAAAATAGAGAGTAGGGCATGTGACTCAGGCTTGCTTTCTTCAAATCTTGCGCTCTGAACTACACCCATCCTGCGATAAGGGTGAACGTGGAGAAGAGCATCAACTAAACTGTCGCCGCATGGATTAACAAGGAGCCACTGTTCAGACGAGAGTCAAAAAGTAAGGATGCCCAGAAATGGGCAAAACAAAGCCTTTAGCGTGCCAAAACCCCTTTTAGCTTTCTGCCTACTCGGCTCGGACTAATCCTTCCCTACTAGAGAGAGTACATAAAAATCAGTAGATCCGTGTGGACTCAAAACCAGAGAGATTGCGATAGAAAAAAGTACTCTCGAGTGATCGAATGACTTAAAGAAAGCGGGTCGACGCCAGCTATAATGGTTGAAATCATCGCTCGCAGGTAACCGTTAGCGGGCTACAGTGCCTCGTAATAGTCGAATCTTGGATATAAAATAAAGAGAGCCCTCCCTTCGGTCGTCGTCGTCCCTCGCTCTGCCAAAGAAAAAGAAAAATAGGTCCATTTTTGCCCTGTATAGCTTACAAAGCCTAGGCCAGTGAAAGACGGGGGCATTTTACGACCCGACACAGGAAAAAGCGATAGGCGAGAGGGCAAAGACTGAACCTATCCCCTTAGTAAGGGAGAACGGGCACTGCCAAAGCAGCTTTCTCTTCTAGGTCTAGGAAAGAACATCGTCCTGACAGACACGACTGGATTCGATTGATTGAAAGCCTTAGCTTGAGCCTTTTATCACTATCAAATAGAAAAAGGAAAAAGCACCACAAAAGGACCCCTGACTTATTAGCGAGAGTCGAGAATTCAAACCCCCTCGGGAGAAAGAAAGTGGTGATGATTGCCATGAATGCTGCTTCCAACCAAGATATTGTTCTCCTCGATGCGGTTCTTTTCCCGCGAGTTATATTGTGCTTTCATACCCGGACTTCGCATATTACTTGGCACCTGCCTTCAACTTCAAAGACATCTCTGCAAATAGCGGAAGTAATGTGATGTCTGATCTTTATCTTGCAGACATAAGATCGGGTGAAGAAAGTGCTCAATCAGACCTTCTTTTAGGTGGCCTGCTCTCTATATCAGATAGTGGGACCTCCTTGCTCTTCTTCTTGACCCTGAAGAAAGGGCGGGTTCACTCCGTCACCTATTGGGTAAGCGGCTTTGCTCTTCTATCCCATCCTGACTCGTACCTTCAACCGACATTGTCCTGTAAGGCAAGGCTGATAGCGCCTGGAAAAAAATCAATGCTTTCCCCGCCAGTGAGAGTACAGAGTAGGCTTCTTTCTTTCCGTAATCGGATATGAAGCTGCCGGTCAATCGGCCCCTTAGCTTGTGATATCGGCGATTGAAGGAGTTTCATGCTTGCTGATAGCCTGACTTTCCTATTTCCTGGGACTTTCTCCTCTTCTATAGCTTTCTGAAGCTAAAGACATTGCCATTGCCCGAATCGAATGTTATCCGCTTTCTTGGCTGAAACTGAACAGGCTGGGTGGGCACTGATAAGAAGAGTATGCCTGCAAAGCCCATTTTTTTTTTTTCTTACAGCTCCTTGATCTTTTTCGCCTGTTCTGGCTAACCCCATTCCAGTCTATTAGGCAAGGTCTGTTCGATTGAGCTTCTATTAGTCATTTTAGACAGCTCGGCAAGCAGCTGAACTCTTTTCCTCTTTCTTTTGCTTTGGATAGATCTCAAGGGCAAAGTACTCATTCCGGGCATGACTCGGAAGATGAAGAGGGGGCAGGCACTTCAGTCCAGTGCTATGGGTTCCTCATTTCCCTATGGTCGAGCGGTTTGGTTGGCCTGTGATGAAGAAGAACTTAGATGATGACAATGGAGCTAGTCACGGAGCTTAGTCATAGGTTACACTATGATCCCGATGCCTGAAAGCTCTGTTCGCCTACTGGTGATAGAAGCAATCCTCCTTCTAGGGCTGGGCTCAGATCTCTTTTGAGGCACAGTGTCTTTCAACTAAGCGCTGAGCCCCTGCGATGACTAGGTCAAGCGGCGTAACTGAAGCTTCTTGCGCCTAATTCAATTGAGCTGCTAGGCTTCCTTACCTAAGCCCTGACTCGGAAATTCAGTGGAAGACGCTAAGCCTAGGTTCATTGGCCTTTTTTCGATGTCAATGCTCTGACAGTGATTCTTTAATCTCTAAAGAGAAGGGTCGAAAGAAGAAAGTCTAGACTTTTCTCTGATTCATAGTGGGAGCTGTTTGGCTATTAGTAACTTTTTTCGCTCCTCAAGAAAGACGGCTGGGAACGGATCTTCCCCCTCTCGCGATGTGGCATTCCGTCCGCTCTTTCTTTGCATTTCTTTTGCTATCAGCGGGGAATCAAGGGCTTTCAGAGAGCTTTCCTTCTTCCTTATACCCTTTCTTGCCCTAAGAAAGACGGCTAGAAACTTCCTATTAGGAATGGCTTCTTCCTTTCAGGTTGTGTTGTTACAGACCAGACTGTTATAACAGGGCAGTGGAGACGGAGAACTAATCTCATACAGTACAGCTATGCTCGGGCAATAGCGCAGCTAAGGACTGAAAGTACTTACTTGATAGAGTAAGGAAGGTGAAGGATCGCTTAGTGACCTTTAGTCCTGCAGGTAGCGAAAGTCTGATCAAGTGACTCGTAGTTGACGGGCGAGAGACGAAAGGTGGGAACTTCGGAGTGATGTTAAGGCCCCGAAGGCCGCAAAGTGGCCCGGCGGAAGGGAAGTTGCATGAGAGGGTTACTGGGATAGCCGGACGCCATGATTCGAAGCGTCTCTCATCAACGGAACGAGAAATTTCGTTAGTAGAGTAGAATCCGCGATGACCCAGACATCGCGATAGCGGGAAGTTGGTCACCTGCAGAAGTAAACAAAAGACTGGTATGGGGTATGGTAGCTGAAAGAGTTTCGAATCAGTGTTCAAAACTGATTGAGGGCTCCCGAAGAGGCTAGTTGACTCACTATAGCTATAGTCTCAATCTGGTAACCAACCAAAGCGCATGCATGACTATGGCTGCCATTTATGCAAGCATTCTCATTCACAAGCCCAAAAAGCAAGAGCAGTCTCTTCATAGCACCCAGCACCCGGCAGTCCCTTACCTATAGCCTTAGATTTAGATTAAGGGTTAGCTTTTAAAGAAATTTTCAAAGTATATAATAAAAGGCCCTAAGAAGCCTGACTGACGACCGCTCATCCGGCTCCTCCTGCATCTGATTACTCAAAGCAACCTCAGAAAAGAACACCCGCCCAAGGCCATAACTTTCCCCTTTTTCCAGGTTCAACCTAATTATAGGGAGTAGGAGTGCACCACTGGCTTTTTCGCCTTTTGAGAAGCGGGGTTTCGGACGACTGACACCTATAATAATTCCTTTCTTCTTAACTGAATACGGGGAATGCGGAACTTTTCATCAAACACAACCTCTTGGAGGAGAAGACCCTATGCGTCTTTGACAGAGAGCCGGAATTCCATTCATTTCATAAGCCGTTTTGATCCTTTGACACAAATGTATTACTTTTTCATTTCACCGGTGAATCAACTACTAATGGTTACATAGTAAGAAAGGTTCTACCTTAGTAGCTTCGAGTAAGTAGCAAGGCAAGGCTGATGCCCCCGTATAAAACGGGCGAGAATTGGATCAAAGACCTTTTCCCCTTCCTGAGCAGCGTATATAAGGGTAAGGGGAGGGGCGATAGAGTCAAACCGTGAAATGAATCTATAAATCGGTTTTGGGTAGATAAAATTCTTCCGGTGTCGGGGGAAAGCTCAGATTGTGACTGGTCTGGTAAGGGGGATTCGTCAGCACAGGGTTACTCTTCTGCTTCTAGTACTGGTAGAGGAAATGATTTGTGCCAGCTAAGGCCTGTTCGGAAGGAAGAAGGACTCATATGTATGAGTAGCTCCATTTCTATGGTGGGTTTATGTCTGATGCGGGGGAGTCAGTTCTTGCCTTTGGTGCCATCCTATCGCCAATAAGATGGTGGAAAGCTTGTGCTTAGTCCCATCCCACTCTAGCTTAAGCTATTCTATTTGGGAAGCAACTACTTTCTTTCTTTAAGGGGATTCCAACGGATTTTCATTCTTCTTTTTTTTGTTTTCAGATGAAAAAGCGCTAATTCTCTATCGTGTTTACCTCCCTTAGCCCACTCCTACCTAGGCAGGAGGAGATAGAGGAATTTTTGTCTTTGGGCATCCTCCTCTTAGTCTTCCGGTTCTTCCGGTGAGGAGTAGGTATATCTTTACTTTATAGGTTACGGGGAAAAATTTTGGCTTTAATTTAATGACTCCTCAATGAGCTCTCAGGTAACCTAATCAAAAAGCAGACGGTCCATACGTTTTGAGGAGCAGCAATTCTTCCCGCATCTATCAATTCCTTCAAACAAGCCCTTTTTTCGCCTTTTTCCGTAAGCCTAGAAGCAAGTCAAGCTCTTGGTCTGCTGAGAGAATCTTCCCTCTTCTCTTTTCTAATATTCTTTTTGTGCGGTAAGCTCTAAAGGTAAGTTCAAGTCGGAAACATAGGGGGGGTTCTGAAGCTTAGGAGACAGTTTCACTTTCGTTAGATTGTGCGGCAACGTGAGCCAACGTCAGCAGAAAGGAGTCGGAGTCCGGTTCCGTCAGAAGAGGACTCAGTCTCCTCACCGAGGTCTCAGTCAGAATCGTCAGAAGCTTCAGCTAGCTCATTCCCTTCACAACGTGGGCTAGTTTTATTACCCGCAATGACTACGACCGATTCATCTCCAGTCCTTTCCGTCGTACAGACAGTGAATGGCGGAAATTAGGGCAGCCTTGGCCCGTCAAAATGAGATTATAGCACAAAACAGAGAGGCGCCGAGATTGCAGCCCCCAAAACCCAATTAAATGCAGCCTATCGGCCCCCTACATCTGAAGAAATTTTGGCATAAAAAAGAGCTGAGTTGGCTGCTCTGGAAGCACTGATAGCAGCCTCAACTCCTTCAACTTCTGCACCTCCCGCTTTTCAGCCTTATGTTCCAGCTGCACAAGCAACAGCACCTCCACCTGCTCAGTCAGGTCCATATACTTCCGCACAGTTTGTCACTAAGGAAAAATTGGATGAAAAACTCCGTTTAAAAAACCCAAAGAATGCAGGAACAATCCAGCCTTATCGCAGTCCATATCCTCCATATCATGACACGGTTCCTTATCCACCAGGGTACCAAATCCCACCATTTTCTATGTTTGATGGGAGAGGTGGCCCTAAAAGACACTTATCTTATTTCATTACCATAGTATGGCAGAATGGTATGATTATACGACTAGAGAACAGATAACCAGGAAAGACAGAAAGGGAGAACCGACCGGGGCCTTGCCCTTACTTTAGCTTTAGGAAGAAATCCAGACTTTGGAGCTCAGCTTAGGGATCAGAGGCGAACCACCTAGTATGGAACACAATCAGTTCACTAAGACAATCGGAGTGAGCGGGCTATGAAGTCCACCCAGCTTTTAGGGTTTACCGAGCTTAACTCGTGGAATGGTGATTCGGAGTTAAGTTAACGGGCTTGGCTTGAAGGCGTGACCCCTTTTATTTTATTTTATTTTATTTTATTTATTTGGCGGGGTTACCGCGGTTCCTTCGACTTTATATTCGGGATAAACGGGACCCTTATTTACTCAGACTCAGATTGGTAGGCAATCAACAGTCATAACAAGGAGATTCCCCACTGACAGCCTCTATCAGATAGTACGCAGGTTTTTCTCCCGGAAAGAACTCATTTTCTAATCGAACCGGTTGTGCAATAAGATGTGCTGCTCCTCCTTCTCTTGAGAGGTCCCTCGGGAAAAGAGCAATCCATCCTTGTACCCATACAAAGACGATTGTAGAAGGATACCAGGATTATACTCAAACAATAGCAGCGGTACTCTCCGAAGTAAGCCCTGAAAATAAAGGTGCTACACTAATTGTAGTAACCAGAACAGGGCCTCGGCCCCAGATGCTATGGAAGACCTTTCCTTCCTTGCCAAGGGCAGCTGCTCGACCAAGCAACCAATTACCACCCTAAAACGTAGCCTGGGAAAAATTCCTGCTCAGATCTCAATCCTAGACTTTTTCTCTTCTACGCCGTACTTAGGCAAGCTCGGTTGTCAAGGGAAAGGCTCCAGGATTACAAGCCATGATCTAAAAAGTGATTGCCCCCCAACCCTTTTACAGTTCCAGAAGCAGAGGGAGCAGCTTCAGTAGTTCCATCTCTCTAGCCCTAGGAGTCCCGGGAAGATAGAGGCACGACAATCCGCTATGCGCAGACTGATCACACGCGGCACACATTCTATATGATCGATGATTGCAATGCGCTTCGATTTCATATACTGACTTTTTCGCTTTCTCTTTCGTAGAAAGCCCTACTTTCATAACATCCGACGCTATATATGCTAACATCATTTCATTAGAATACATCACATAATTGGCACTCGACTGAAAGTCAAAGAGAGTTAGTTACTATAGAAAGCGTTACGTTCAGATGCCCTTCATCCTACCCGAAGGAGAAAGGGAAAACGAAGAAGACAGTGTCGGGGCATCGATAATGATTTGAAGCGGCTGGCATTGAATGGTCCCCTTAGAAAAACTCTAAAAAGCTCTATACGTTCAATAGCGTAAGGCAAACAAATAAAATAAACAGGCACGCAACTCTTTCCTAACACAAAAGCTCCAAAACTCGCGATAATAAAGAAAAAGGCCTTGCTCCGCCCTCGCTTGGCTTCTTTTCACGAATTGGATTTGTATTTTCTGGACAGCGTAGAAGCAGCATATTGCTTTGAAGCAGGTTAAACTTGATTTTATCCCTATTATCCCCTTCTGGAAACATGAGGCAAGAGAAACCATATTGGCGAATTCATAAAGACGGGAGTGAAGAACTGCGCACGCATTTGTGTCACAGTAGACCTCGAGTTGGGCCGGGCCTTCCTAAATCTATGAACCTTCGCATCCCAGGGCTTCAAGTTCACATACAGGAGTTGGACTACGAGAAAGTGCCCTTCCTTCAAGTGTATAATCAAATTTGCCATAAGCACGGACATATGGCCAGCTCATGCCCGGAGAGATTAGATTGGTTGAGAAGGAAACACACCAAGGCAAAATCAGACGGCACATTCTATCTACGACGCATCGAATCAGCTAACTTTTTTTATTGCTATCCATCTACACTCTACTCTCCTACCCTCGCATCCCGGCGGCAACACTTATTCAATCATGCGCCTGTGATAAAGAATGACACAAACAAATGTGTCGATGTGCGTGTGCTTAACACAGTCGGCTAAGAAGTCCTTCCAACCCGATGTGAGATAAAAGATAGCTAGGGCGCTAGATGAGATCTGTAAATAACTTAGTGCTTTAAGGACGACGAGTCACGCCCTGTAAGGTCAGACCGTCAATCATCGGTTCAATTCTGCTCGTATCCCCTTTTTTTCTTTGCTTGACTCTTGTGAAACGCTGAATGAGCAGCGCCGTTTGTTAGGATCTTCTTTCTCGCCGTAACCAGTAATGTAATAATATATAGAAAAATATAAGAAAGACGAGAGAGTCAGCGTAGATAGAGTGGCGTCAACTCATTGTTGTTAAGAAGATCAATCAGTAGGGGAGGTTGCGCTATGAGTGTGTGTGTGATTCCTATTCTTTTGATAAAGTGGGTTTGCCCTATTTTGCTTCTTGGCGACATGTACAAGAATTCTCCCTTACTTACGAAGCAGAGATCTTTTCATTTTAAAAAGGCTCGAGTTGAAGTCCGCGGGTTTTTGGAAACCGCTAGTTCCAGCCGCTACTCAGCTTCCATTGAATCTCTCTTCAACGATCGATCCCAACCTGAGCTTTCAAGCACGACTACTCCGATCTCCGGAGAGAATAATAGGTCTACGCGATGCTTCGGGGGCAAACGGGCGAATCCGGACGTTTTGGATGAAAGAAGCTTTGCTTCAATCTTATATGCGTAATCTTCGCTTCATGTTGCTGACGTGTCTTTTGCTTGCGATGAGTGCGTGGTGGGCCTTGCTTCCGGAACGACTGTTGACGCAACCTGTGGCTTCGTGTTCCGCAGACTACGCACAGGCGCTAAAAAAGTAACTCAGTGGCGAAGATTGTCCATCACGAAGTATATAGAGATGGTATTCATGCCTTCACCCAGGGGGCATTCCAGATAGAATCGTGGAAGCATTTACTGAGACCTGAATTAACAGTTCTTAGGCCTCTCTCTCTGTAAGCCATAGGTAAGGCAGAAGAGGTAGGAGGCGCCATCATGAGATCGCCTTTGTACTGAAATAGATGCTTTCAAGCACTACGACCCTGCTGCTACTCAACTTATTTTTTATCCCTTTTCATGTCTCGCATTGGACCTTGGGAAATCCTTTCCTTCTTTCAGGGACCAGTTGAGATGGAGATGGAATTATTTCTTAATTATTTCTTATTAATCCCCTTCCTGCTCATTCCCACATACAACTGAACTTAATCAGAAGAATTTTACTTCGGGAGAAAAGAAAGATGAACCCATCAGTCTTTATTGAAACATTTCTTAAATCTAGACCTAACTTCGGAGCTTACAAGTACCCATTCCGCAATAAGACCAGAAACGTTGCCCTTAGGATTTCCAAAAGGAAAGTTCTGTCCCTTCCGGGAATCGAAAGGGCCAACAAGTGTCTACTCACGACGGAATTTTTGTTGATCCTTCCGAAACTGAAGTTCATTTATTCTAAACTTCAGACGGTTCTTCTCCACCTGTAGAATAGAACTACGATTCTGGAGTTCAGAGTGGGCAGCTAGTAAGCCCGCCCTTTCGCGGGCCCTTTCCTGATCGCGTATACGATCCTGCTCTCGCGATCTTTCGATTTGATCCTCTGTTTCAGCAAGGATCCCCTTCACCCGCGCCATCTCCTCCGTGAGGAGTCGGCGGAGCTCCGCGTTCTCGTGGCGAAGCCGAAGATTCTCGTCCTCTAGCGCCTGTGGGTCCACCGGGGGGGCAGCCTCATCAGGAGCAGGGACATCGAAAGGTGGTTGAGTCGAGGGGGGCCCGGCCTCCAGATTTGACGCACCTTCTCCTTGAGGACGAGCTCCACTGGATTCCTGTGCGCCGATGCCAGCGTCGGTTTCTCCGTCCGAACTTCTTTGTTCGTCCCCCTGATCGTCACAAAAGGCAATGACAGGGACCCCCAAAAAAAGAATGGAAAACAAAGGAAACAACAGGAGCAGGTAAGCAAGCAAGGGAAGACCTGTATGTGGGAAGAACAACCGAGTAAGGGAACATAGGAAGTGTAACTCACATGGAACGTAGGAAGCATAGAAACATATAACACCTCAGGAATAAACACAGGAACTCTATAAGACAGGTCCGAAGGGATATACTTACACAGGGATACTAACATACTGGAATACTTATATTGGTATATATATATATATATATTATTAGGGGAATATCAAAGTCAATCTACTACTAATATTAGTTAACGATGCCATGTCAATCTATTAAGACACTTTAACTACGGAGTACAACTTTTAGCTCCAACTCAAGAAAGCTAACTCTTAAGACTGGAACTCCAAGGTTAAGACAGGCGAGTAAGGTAACTAAGAACTCTATGCTTAGGAACACTCCGGGCGCGGAAGCTCCTATATGAAGCTAGAACTTACTCCTTATCCCTTACTCTGTATACCAACTCTACACTATAGGAACTCATACGCCCCTTACCTTACGTAGGCTGATGTATAAAGAAAATACCGAAACTATAGAAGCTCTTAACACAGGAACTCTAACTCTTAGGGAAAGGCACAGGAACCAACTCTTAGGACAACCCTAAGGACAAGTCTAACTCGTATGTATTCATAAAATAATGTATTTTGTTTCACTCTAGAACTCCTGAAGACAGGACCGAAGGGCACTCCTTAAGCTCTCATGTATTCAATCAAAGGAAGCAACAGAAGACAGGAGCATAAGGCACTAACTCACTGATATAACAGCATAAGAACATATGCAGAGTAAGTATAACTCATAGCTCTGGAACTCCTGTAAGCAACTCATAGGTAGGACCACAGGAAGAGTAACTCCTTGGTATGTTAAGACAGCAGTAAGCATATAAGACACTAACTCCTGTAAGCCTATAAAGCCTATAAGCAACCGAAGGAAAGGAACTCCTAAATCATTTGGTTGTTCGACTTGCATTCTTTCTTGGTACCCCCCCTAGGATTAGAGAAAAGAAATATATACATCCCCTATACTTCATATAAAAGAAGAAGAACAAAGCCTTTTCCACTATTTAGGGCGATCTTTAATTGAATGGGGCGGTTGATAACTAACTATTCTTTCCGCATCATCACCTTTAGTCGTTCATAGTTGACATAGGCCAACCGTGCATGCCAGAGATCTGCGGATCTCCTTCAATCAAAAACCGAGCTACATGATTGGCCGTCACTGTTGTATACGAGGCTGCCCCTATCCGGTGAAAGAATATATTGCCACAAGGATGAACTCATGGCCATTTGATGCTTTTGGATTGATTGGTCCGATGACGTCGAGGCCCCACATCTAGCAAAAGGCTAGGGAGTGGTTAGGTTAGACTATTCCATTCCTTGATGGTCCTCTCACCGATTCGGTGGCAGAGGATTTTCGAAGATTCTCGGGTCATTTTTGTAGGAGGGGTGGAAGAACAAAGGAAAGAGCGTCAATCATTCATTTTTTTGTAGGAATCAATGGGAAAATCTCAAATTGCTCAAGTGGGCTCTTCGGTGTAATTTAGTCAATAGCCTCTAAAATATCCTGTGGAATTCGTAGGAAAAGCGTAAGAATCATTAAGATTCCAGACAGAATCCGAAAATTATCTTACGGACGGCCATGTTGGTGGCAACTGCAGATGATTAGTCTGCATGTTTACTTCTAATTCTAATTGACCAACCAATTCGGATTTTACATCCTCAAGAGAATCCATAGCAATTCATTTTTTATTTTTATCCATCCCTTCCAATCCTGTACGGGTAGTGAAGAACTGAACTAGAATGCGGTTGATTGTTGACCAACAGAAAGCATGGAAGAAAGATGTATAATTACAGAAGAAGATTCAACTCGGTAAAACGCCTATGTACCAGCCAGTCTTCTTTATCTGATAGAAGTGCCAGCTTCTAATTACTTTCATCTCGAGTCAGCTTGAGCTTCTTTGTCTACGTCATTTATCTAAGTGATGGATTCAATCTGAAGCCCTAATTAAGTAAACTTCTTCTTATGCGCGCAAGTACTTGTGTTTCTGTTCTATGAGTAGCTTAGTATGGTATGAAAAATGGAATGCTTTTCTTATCATTCTAATCTATCGGTGCTGTGATCCCAAAGCAGGATCCCCGAGCTTCTCTTCTATCTTGCGGATACACACCAAAGATTGACCATTATTCCTCATATATTATTCCTCATCTATGTCCACCCTAAATTAAAATTAGCTGGTGACGAAAGACATATTCCGATGCATTTCACTCCGCCCGCATGTGATGTTATGGACCTATAGGTAGCAGTAGTACTGGCAATTACATACGACTTTTCTTCTTCCGGGATGAAGCAAAGAGATTGAACTCCTTCCCGCAGGAGTTCCGGTGGAGGGTGAGGACCCGGATAGAGAGGGACCTATGGCAGTAGTTTAAGTCGGCCCAGTGGCGGAGCTAGCAGCAGCAAAGCCTTTTTTTTAGGGGTAGTCAATTTCCGGATCGAAGAGATTCACCCGTAGTAGATAAGGGGGCAAAGCCAGAGGCAAGGCTATAGGCGCCTCTATCTGTAATGGGGGAATTTCTTGCTCAAGCTTCTCGATCTGGGAAGGAACTACTCGCTACTACTCCATACGATGCACTATTGAAAGGCTCGACCCGGCCCGGAAGAGCGTCCAGACATTTTGAAATCGTGATCCAAAGAGAGTCCTAGTCGCCATAGTCAGAGATTTAGATGTAGTTCCGGATGATCCAGATCAAATCGATTTAGCAGTCGCGCTCTTGCCCCCGAGTATTGGTTTGGGAAGCATGTGACTTGGAATGTGCTATCCTCTCGATTGGCCAGCGAATGACGCGAGCGCGACAGGTAGAAAAATTCATGATGTGACCATGACTCCCAAACATATCGACCCGAGTTGCGGAATAAGATCTACTTTTTTTAGCAGGGAGCGAGTCGAGTAAAAAAAAAGGCACGATCTCGAGGCAGGGGAAGTGGAAGCACAGGGTGAAATAGAATCCAAAAACCAAAAGCGAAAAGCAAGATGAAGAGGAATTCAGACCGATATAAGAGCAATAGAGTTGGCAAATCCATTGCCCGAGAAGACAGAAAGAGGTCTTTAGTTGAAGTTGAAAAAAAAAAAATGGAAAGAAAAACCATGAATAATAATGAATTGGTACTCTATGGAAATCCTACACCCATTGATCTAGAATTTATGCATAGTCATCCTTGTGCGTTCCCTTCCATTAATAGCTCTTCGACTCTTTCTTCAACTAGGTCGGACGCGCAAAGCGCTCCACCTGAGTTAGCCCACTTATTTAATAGCATCTGCGAAAAAAGCGCAGAGTTGCTTCGAAACAGAAATGCAGAATTACCGCCGGAGTGGAACATGGCAGATCTTATTCGCGCTGTCATGGGAAACGAAGCTGTTCAAATCCCAGGGTATCTCCAAGATACCTATTACGATGTTATTTTACGCGGACCAACTAGTTGGTTATTCGAGGAACTTTGTTACTTTCTCGATTTAATCAACTATACCCTCTAGTATGAAGGGGCTTAGATGGGTGTAAGGATATACTCTTCACCGCTTTCTTTCCTTACTTTAGTCTCATAACGGAGGGTCCACGTTAAACAGATTGGGCTCACAGAATACTTCAGGGCTGGAGTGAAGAGCCACAAAAGCACCTGTCAGGAACTGTATAAAAAGGACCGATAACTACATAGGGTCTGTCTGAGACTAACTTCCTTGAAAA
Organism: Gossypium raimondii; assembly: GCF_025698545.1. Taxonomy (NCBI): domain Eukaryota; kingdom Viridiplantae; phylum Streptophyta; class Magnoliopsida; order Malvales; family Malvaceae; genus Gossypium; species Gossypium raimondii. Next base: position 670,865 of record NC_029998.1, read on the forward strand.
GAGGGAGAAAGAGTTTATGTAGGCTGTGGCCGTTCAAAAAATGTATCGGTTGCTCGACCAAAGCCGGTCAGGTCAAAGAATCGATTATATGCCTGATATTGCCAGAAGACCGATGAGACTTACCATAAGTGAAGTACAGAAGAGCGCATATTATAAATAAATAACTTAAGATGTTCATCTCCAAGCCTAGCTTACTCTACATTATCATATGTATGGTTTCGCGGGCACGTCCAACCGTACCTTTCCACTTGCCAGTTCAAAGTCTAAAAACCGGTCAATAAGACAGATCCGGATCCTAGTGCTTTCGAGATGGTTCGATCGCTAACAAAGACAAGCATGGGAAACAGCAGACTCTCAACAAGCAACTCCAAGAGCTCAAGCCTAAAGCCTTAGTAACGCGCATCCTCATTGCTCGCGTAAAGCAAGCGTAGGCTCGAAGGCCGAAGCGCGCTAGTGCTCGTTGCATTTCCCTCCTAGTCGGGTAAAGTATTCCGCTCGTTTGCTGTCAGGAATTCAGTAGAGTGGCCGGTCGTTGAAAGAAGCAAGCCTATAGCCTTAGAAGGTGCGAACGAAATCCCAGAAAAGTATCAATGCGGGAAAGAAAGATGCGCCATTCTTAGTTAGGGAGAGGGTATGTTCACATTGAGTATCCTCGTATGCTCAGTCGAGTGACAAACGTACCTATCCCCGACGTGGGTAACGCATCTACAAAACCATGGTGTTAACAAGGCCCTCCCTTCTCCTAAATCCCATTTTTTATTTACTTAAAATAACCGCTTGATACTTGAAAACTGGAATTTATTCCAAGAAAGTTTGGATCCCTCCGCTCCTTGCCCGTTCGTTTCACTTACTTCCGCTCCTCTCATCGAGAAAGCAATTACACATCCTGACTAAGGAGGACAGGCAATAGGTTCGTAGGAAGAGGCAAGCACACATCCGTCTCTATCATATGTGTTGGGTGAAGAGCTAAGACTATGCCTGGGCCGGGGTCAGGAAGACAGGCAGAAGGAGTAAGCAGCTTAAGCAAGAGACCTTATATAGTATAGGAAATTTCTCTTATCCAGTAAAGGCAGTAAGTTCTGTTACCCCCCAGGGGAGGCAACTCAATAGGAGCTACGATATAATCCAAATCTAGCTTTCGAATGTACCTTGCTACTCCTATACCGTTGCTGGGCGTAGGCCTGTTATTTATATTATAGAAAGTGATTCTCAAATCTGATTCTCAGGAAGCAGTACATATGGTTCAAAAGTTTATTCCACCCTTATAATGCGCTAGTTATGGATGGCCCAACAGTTGTGTAAGAGGCATTGGTAGTGCATCGTTCAGCATACGCTCATATAAGAGAATTCCCGTGCGGATTATGATTTTGTAGCTGGTAGCAAACCAGAGGGAAACTCCCCTAATTGTGGAACATCCTCCGCCAGGCATGAAATTAATGATGGTTGCTAGAATACGACGCTCTTAGTTATAATTTAGAATTTGACTTCTTGGGTTGGCAACAGAATTCATTATTTGAACGAGACAAGACAACGCTTACTTCGTTATCCTGAGAGCTGAATGATGGAAGACTCAGATGCGACTCCGTTAAGAGTCTTTTCTGCTGTAAAGTATATAGGCTGCCCTTCTTTACCAAAGGTGCTCGGATTCTGAAGATACTGTTTGATCTTATCGAAAGCTTTCTGACAATTTCCCATTCTCCTGTATTATTTGACCTCAAAAGAGATTGGGATTGTCGTATCAGCTATGTGTTGAGGGATGGAATGTACTTTTGATTTCATAGGATCGGGTGGACAGGAGGAACTATTTAAGCTTATAGAGCAAGAAACCCAGTACGAGCGGAATCGAGACCGACAAAGAATCAAATTACCGTTGGGGCTGCTGCTTAATCTTCTACTAGTACATGGATGAGGATCAAGACGGGTATGCTTAATGCAACTATTCTAAGTTTCAGGTCAATAACTAGGCCCCTTTTTTACTTCTTTTCCATCCCTGCTTGGACCTGACATTCAATTAACATTAACAAGCCTTGTCGTCCTAAGTGAGTTAGAATTCGAATTAGAATAAAATAAGAGGGAGGATTTTCTTGTGTGACACTATTTCAAGCCATAAGATAGGGAAATCTTTCCACTAATTACACGGATTGGATTTCATTTAGTACAACTAGTTCCTGCTCGAGGAATGAACTCCTAAAACCGCTGAAGATGTAAGGTGTTACATGTTGTGAGTCATCTTGACGATCAAGAAACTATAACTATATACTATGCCGGGTATGAATGCGCTTCGCCCCTTTTTATTTTTCCGTCTCTGAAGTGAGTGAAGTCAAGTTAGCGTCTGCAAAGCAATACACAAAAATCCCCGTCCTTTAGAAAGACGATAGCGATTCCCTCTTCCCTCGAACTACCCAGAAAAAGGCCATCTCACCTCGGACGACTCAGTCACATGGAAGCAGGCAACTTATTCAGTATAGTGACTAAGACCCTATACTTGAACTTGCTAAACGCACGTATTGTCGCGGAAAAGAAAGGTATTAGACCCGCTCTCAACTCGCTTTTCTTCTTCTCACGAATTGGATTCGAACCAATCTGACGTTCCTTTCTTTTCCCTTTATTATCTCGTTATTGGGTCTGTCGTCCTCCTCATTATAGTCCTCAGCATTTCATCGGAAAACATCCTGTCTTTTCACCGCTCCGTGGGTAGATTAGCAATCCCTAGTCTTCCAAGACAAAACAAAAAAGAGTATTGGACTTTTCTTTCCTCCTCATCGAGGATGATGGATCCGGGGATGGATGGAAAGAACTCAATTTTTAGCACTAAGATCGGAGGTCTCATAGATCTTCTTCAGTGCCTTCTCATTTAATGCTAACCGAGCAATAACGCTCATCAGGGTGGTTTGCTCGGGTTAGCCAAGAAAGCCTTAGCGCGCAAAGGCATAGAGCTCAAACACAGGCTTAGTAAGAAATTCAAAGAGTTCCATTAGTGGTCATCGCTCCGGGGATTCGGCTTACTCACCATCTCCGTCCACCTTTTCGGCTTAGGTTACCCACTCAAGAGACTCGGCTTAGGGCACCTGCCCTATGGTTTAAGAAGAACTTCTAAAAGGAGTTTTAAACACCGATAATAATTCATTCTAACTAGTAGCTACTCATTACACACAAGAAAGAGTGTAGGTTTCAGTTCAGTCTATGGTCTCCCCACCGAAGTCGGATATCAATAATCACTGACCCTGCCTTAGTAGAGTGAGGAGTGAACAGACTCAAATACAGTTGTCGGGGGGGCTTCGGTTTATAAGGAATTAAAATGGAAATCCTCTTTAGCAGCCTGCTGTGAGAGCTTTACTGCTGCCTTAACGCCCTTGCCTTTTTACTGATGTAAAGTAGGAAGGCCCACTTAGAGGTTTCCGAACGGTCACGCTTTATTTACTGCCTTGTCTCATTGGTAAGGAGGCTATGAGCTAAGCTATACTTGTAATCAAAGGCCGATCCCGCGGGGAACCATATAATGCTTTACTAGACTAGCTACTGTATGGCGAAAAAAAAACTCATTAGGATGGTGAATCCAAACGCTTGCGAGAGGAAGAGTTGGAATCCCATTCTAAACGTGGCTTCAAAGCTATTCTTTCTATAGCGCTTGCTTTTCTCGGAAATTGAGCTTAGCCCTTTAACCCAGCGCTTATCGAGGGAATTGTTTCTAAGCCGACAAAGGCACTTTTTCACCTACGGACACCGCTCGCTAACCGGTTACTTTCTGTTTACCCTTCAATCGACGGGCCTTGGCTTAGTTTTAGAGGTGAGTTACACATCTATCTCACTTGTAACTACCTCTGACTGCTTTGTCGACTCTGTTGACGGAGTACCGCTCACTGCACGGCTAAGGGAACTCTGTCTTGTATGCTAAGAGAAAGTCTTCGGTACAACTCTTCTTTTCTCCGTTCACTCCTCTCCTAACGCGGGCAAGGTAAGTAAATGATTGATGGCCGGTGGACTGCTCTGCTCCTGCTTCTTCTCTGTTTTCTGCGCGGTAGGCTTGAACCCTATTGTGGTTAAAGAAAAGAGGAAGTCTCTGCCCATACTTTTCTTTTAAACTAATAGCTTAAGCTCTCAGACTAGAGCTATTCTCACTAAACCGAATCTGAAAATCGAAGACCGCTAACGGAACTCTTTATTGATTGTGTTTACAGAGCCTTAAAAAATGACTCTTTCTTTCCTCTTCTCGTGCCCTTTCCTAAGAGGGGCCACGTCCTTCACTCTACTTCTATTCTAACTGTGAAACTTCTCTTTTACGCTTACACTTCTCAAATCCCCTAACTTTGACAAGGCAACAAACAAGTAAGCTCTTAGCGCTTTTTTGGCAAAGGCTACTCGCTCGCGTCTCGGTAGAGCTGTCTTTGCTAGCTTTATTGCTGGCTTTAAACCTACCTCCTTGACTACATTCTGATAACCGCCTGGCGGCCCGCTCTGAAGTGCCTCGACGCGCCGCAGCCACTACTTTGTTTGACTCCTTTTATGCAATTAAATTATAAAAAATTGGTGTGGATATGTCCCTAGTATGGATTTTTAAGCAAACCACTCTAAAAAAAAATAATAGTATATAGAAACTACTTCTGACATCACCACAGCCCATTTTAAAGAAAAATATCAAAGTTACGGATAGCATTGAGAATCCGTTGGTAAGGCCTGGTATCCCTCGTTCCTAATCGGGCAATTTCATTTAAATAAGCCCGGTATGTACGCAGGGAGAGTGCCCGACCATGATCATAGAATACAAACCCCCGAATTAGGTGTCTGTTTCTGATTATATTCTCTGGAGAAAAGCCAGAATGCACTAAGGCTGCTTCGATGTGCCTTTCTATTAAGCCTTGCACTCTGACCGTCTCCGAGATTCTTTCCAGACTCGGATCTTGACCTAGGGAATTCACAAGAAATCTCCGATAGAGTTCGTGTTCCCTTTGGCTCGTCGGGAGGAGAGGCTGGTCCAATACCGGAATATCCGGTGGGGCGGGGTGAAATTCCGGAGCCCCCATCGGTTCTGTCGGAATCCGCACAACGGGTGGTGAAGGCGGCCCATCCACACCGCCCACTCCATCGCAAAAAACTACTAAGTCGCCGCCGATGGAACATAGCAAAAAAAAAAATGATTATTCTTATAAAAAATAGAAAAACTTTAAAATAGAAAGAATTCCTAAAAAGCAGAACGAGGGAAACTTTTTTTTTATT
>NC_016668.1:5000-15000 GCF_025698545.1 Gossypium raimondii
AGATTTTATAGTAGGAATATTCTATAGTAGCAAAGCAATAAGAAATACGAATAATCAATTTTTTAAAAATAAAAGTCTGAATAGACCAAAAGAGGGGGGAGGAAATAATAAAGAAAAATTTATACAAAGCTAGATATGAATCATCCACACCCTCTTTTTTGGATTTCATTAATTGAATTTTGTTTGATTAAGACTAAGTTCTGTAAAAACACCCGCCTTCTTTAAAATATCATGAACAGTTGCTGTGGGTTGAGCTCCTTTTTCAAGGAAATAGAGAATGGCGGGAACATTTAAATAGGTTTGATTATTTATCGGATCATAAAAACCCACTTTTCGAAGATCTCTTCCCTCTCTTCGGGATCGAACATCAATTGCAACGATTCGATAAACGGCTCATTGGGATAGATGTAGTTAAATAATACCCCCCCCCTAGAAACGTATAAGAAGTTTTCTCCTCGTACGGCTCGAGAAAAAAATGATTAATTAAAAGTTATGTCTATGTATGGAATTAGAATGTATGGAATTAGAATGTCAAAAAGATCCATAAACCAGCAAATCAATTAGACATTTAACCCCGTCTTTTTTTTTCAAAAAAAAAGAAGAAAAAAGCATTCGTACTCTCATAACTCAAGTCAAATAACTCGCAAAATGCTCAAAAAATAATCCTTAGGCATTCCTTTATTGAGTGGTCTCTAACCCCTTTTTTGTTTGTCTCGCTTAGAATCTATTACGATTCTTCATTTTAATCTAGTTGTTGAGAAAATGGAAAAGGGTATTTCCTTGTTCTAGGATCTTTTATCTTTGCCTTGAATCATTGGGTTTAGACATTCCTTCGGCGATATTTAATCATTTCAAAAATGGCAGCAACATGCCCTTTTTTCTCTCTTTTTTTTTTCTATCAAAGAATCATATGAACGATTAATTCCCGCATGATACACTTTTGATCGAAAGAGTTTTACCAATTCCAACAACTTTTCTTTTTGATTTGAAAATAGTTGGAATCGGATCCTTTCGATTTCTATATCACAAATAGACTTACGAAGTTGTTCCAACTTATTGATTTCCATTAACTAACCCTAGATCCTTGCCCCTGAAAAATGGATGTTTCTCTTCGAGCTCCATCCTGTACTATTTACATTACAACCCAACAAAAAGACGGATTCTAATAGAACAAAGGATGTCGAGCAAAAAGCACCTTCATTTCTACATAACGGAAAGTGGTGGGTTTTGACATCCACAGCTGATCATGTCCTTCAAGTCGCACGTTGCTTTCTACCACATCGTTTCAAACGAAGTTTTACCATAACATTCCTCTAGTTTGGAGCATTGATTCAATTATGGAATCATGAATAGTCATTGGTTCAGTCGATACATAGTAATCTATCTATACTTTCTATATGAAATCAATTTCCTTCTATATGCTATATGAAATAAATAAATAATTTAGGAAGAAAAAGCCTCAATAAGAATTCAAACTACCCCATATTGTATGATTGTCTGAATGCAATATTTTTATTTTTTTTTTTATTAGAATCGAAAAGTTTAATTAGAATAGAAAAGTATAATAAAAGTTAAAAAAAAAAAATAAAGAATATCATTAATAATAATATTACGAAAATACTAATAATATCACGAATATTATAAATAACACAAATAAACTAATCTTTTTTTTTGAATCTACCGTGCATCTTCAAATAACCCGATAGATCAAATAACTCGGTAGAATAGATCCAGCAATCTCACAGTTGTTCGAGTGCCAATCTTAAGAAATCATTAAAAATCAAAAGCAAGAATCACATTTTCTCCACTACTTGACTGTTAGAAAGAAGGTTATTAAAAACAAAAAAAGAGCAATTTAGATTCGGATATGGTTATTCTGATATATAAATAGAGTATGCTCTGGGACGGAAGGATTCGAACCTCCGCATAGCGGGACCAAAACCCGTTGCCTTACCACTTGGCCACGCCCCATTTTGATTTCTATTTGAAACTACTAAACACTAATATGGGTATTCCTTGTTCGTCAATTCCAGTTCCAAATAGCTATAGCTATGGAATAGATTCTTGCTACGATTTTTGCACGTATGGATAGAGAATTAAATCGAATTTATTGATCATTACATAGAATTCAATTAAGATATTGTATGAAAGTATGATTTCTTCTATTCTCTTGTAAGAATTGAAGGCTTTTTGATTGGGTGAGTTCAAAGAAGTATTGTTTAGTCTGCCTTATTTTCCTTTCTTCATTTTTTTCCTTATATCAAAAAACATATTAATAACTCAATCAAAATTATCTCCAAGAACAAAATTTTGTTATGCTTAATATCTTTAATTTGATCTGTATCTGTTTTAATTCTGCCCTTTTTTCGAGTAGTTTTTTATTCGCCAAATTGCCCGAGGCCTATGCTTTTTTGAATCCAATCGTAGATTTTATGCCAGTAATACCTGTTCTCTTTTTGCTCTTAGCCTTTGTTTGGCAAGCTGCTGTAAGTTTTCGATGAGATCCTTAATACTGTCCTAGAAAAATTCATGAGTGATTCAAGAAAAAAAAATTCTAACAATTGAAAAGATCAGATAAGTCTTACACTATGAACGAACCCTCAATTCAAAGATTCAAATTCTTGGATAGCCCTGATAAATCTGGATCATCCCATTTCCTCATTCTGACCCTTTTCGCCGAAGAACCCTATTTAGATTAGAGTCCGCCACAATATATAATTGTTGGTATGAAAGAATTTTTTTTGTAATGAAAAACTCAACTCTTATTACAAGTGAATTTCTGAAAATTCTTTTCGATTTCTAGAAATTCTAGAAATCACTTTATTTCTTGGTGTCAAAATCAAAACAAAATAGGATATGTGGTATAAAAACGGGGAATCTATTCTCTTCTTTTTCCAAAAAAATGCTCTTGGAGATTGTGTAATGCTTACTCTTAAACTCTTTGTTTACACCGTAGTAATATTCTTTGTTTCTCTCTTCATCTTCGGATTTCTATCTAATGATCCGGGACGTAATCCTGGACGCGAAGAATAAAAAAGGGAGAGTTCCTTGCTTCATTTTTAGAAATGGTATTAGGATTTGATCTATTCCACTACCAAAAACCGAAACGGAAAGAGAGGGATTCGAACCCTCGGTACGAATAACTCGCACAACGGATTAGCAATCCGACGCTTTAGTCCACTCAGCCATCTCTCCTAATTGAGAAAAGATAATTACTATGTTACAGCACGCAAAAAGAAAGGCTTGAAAAAAGCCCTTTTTGACTTTGTTATATAGATTATGTTATATAGATTATTATTTATCTATATAGAGTATTATTAATTATATAGAGTATTATTAATCCATAGATATATAGATTCTAAATTTTATTATTATTATATAGATTGATTATATAGATATATCCAACTTTTCTATAGAGATATAGAACTTTTATCAGTAATTCCATTCCATTTATATTCTATATCATTTATATTTTTAAATAAAACAAGGGCTCTAAAGAAATATCTCAAATAACAAAAAAAGAAAGAATATCGCTTTGATTTCGCGCAAAAGGGACTTTTAAATTTCCAATTTCCACGGACCGGCCTGGTCAGTACCCGGCCGGGCTCATTTTTTATTTTCAACTCAAATAACTCATTTTTTCTATGATTCTGCGATCTGGCTTGTTGTAACAAAAAAATCTTGTTATTGCATTGAATCAACAATCAGAAGCAGAAGAAGTCCTATTTCCGTTCCTATGATATAGAATCAAAATATTATTTCTATTCTTTTTCTTTCTTCCTATTTCTTTTTATTTCCATTTATTTTATATTTTACTAGAATAACTAGAATAAATAATAAAAAAACTATGGATTTTTGCACAATCCATTTTTATGTTATTTATGTTATGACTAAGTCCTTTTGTCGAATCCTATCTATCAAAACTCCTATAACACAAGTCTTCTGACAAAAGGTGGCAAGGCCCTAATTTTCAGGATTTTTTAGGCTCCTATCTTGTAATCCTATCTTGATTACGCCCAATTCCCCTGTTCGACAAAGGGTCCCTTTATATACAATAAATATACAATAAATACAATAATCGCATTGTAGCGGGTATAGTTTAGTGGTAAAAGTGTGATTCGTTCTATTAATCCCCCTAAGAGTTAAGGGGTCCCTCGGTTTGATTCATATTCCGAGCAAAAACTTTATTTCTTAAAAGGATTTAATCCTTTACCTCTCAACGAAAGATTTGAGGAAGAATATACATTCTCGTGATTTGGATCCAAGGGCCAATTAAATTAGATATAATTTTTAAATTATATTCTAACTAAAAATTGAAAAATTGGATTATGAAATTACGAAACATAAATTTTTTTTTTCAATTGGATCAATACTTCCAATTGAATAAGTATGAGGAAAAGATCCATGGATAAAGATAGAAAAGTGTATTTCTAATCGTAACTAAATCTTCAATTTTTTTTGATGGGATAGATTGAAGCAAAATAGCTATTAAACGATAACTTTGGTTTACTAGAGACATTTACATCTTGTTTTAGCTCGGCGGAAACAAAATGCTTTTCCTAAGGATTTTCTCAAATAGAAATAGAGAACGAAGTAACTAGAAAAATTGTTCTATTCTAATCCCACTCTTCTAGAAGGATCATCTAGAAAGCGAATTGTTTTGAATGCATTCAGACAGAAAAGCTAACATAGATGGTATGGGCCGAATTCTTATTTCATTTCGTTCCTGCCTTATCTTTATCTTATTTATATTCAATTTTTTTGATTTCTTTTTTTTTTATTTATCCATCTTCCATAAAGGAGCCGAATGAAACCAAAATTTCATGTTCGGTTTTGAATTAGAGACGCTAAAAATAATGAATCAACGTCGACTATAACCCCTAGCCTTCCAAGCTAACGATGCGGGTTCGATTCCCGCTACCCGCTCGATATTCGAATTCTATCTATTCTATCTATTTGAATATTTATTAATTCAATTCAACGATGCATTAGCATCATTGAATTGAATTAATAAATACGCAATTCCTAACAATACAATTTTTCACATGTTCTTTAGTTTTTCCAACCAAGAGAAAAGAAAAAACCGAACAAGAGAAAAAAAGTCAAAATGTCAAAAAATCGTAATGAAAAGCGTCCATTGTCTAATGGATAGGACAGAGGTCTTCTAAACCTTTGGTATAGGTTCAAATCCTATTGGACGCAATTTAGAATCGATTTCTCTATATTCCATTAAGTTAGAATTTTCTATTTATAATTGTTCCTGAAGTCGAAAACGTTCCATTTGGTCCTGAATAGCGTCTTTCAAAAGCGTTTCCGCTTCCTCAGTGAATGTCTTGGTAGAAGATATGATTTCTTGGAACTGAGGTTTATTCGTTTTTAAGTAAGTACGTAACTCAACGAGAAATTTCCTTACTTGTCCAATTTCTAATGAATCAAGATAACCATTCGTTCCGGTATAAATAGTACTTATCTGTTCTGCCACCGTAAGAGGAGCTGATTGGGATTGTTTAAGCAACTCACGTAATCGTTGACCTCGTGCCAATTGATTCTGAGTAGCTTTATCGAGATCAGAAGCAAATTGTGCAAAGGCTTCTAATTCGGCGAATTGGGCCAATTCCAATTTTGATTTACCAGCGACTTGTTTCATAGCTTTAATTTGAGCCGCCGATCCTACTCTGGAGACGGAAATCCCCACATTAATAGCAGGTCTGATTCCAGCATTGAATAGATCGGCGGATAAGAATATTTGTCCATCTGTAATGGAAATCACATTAGTAGGAATATACGCCGAAACGTCTCCCGACTGGGTCTCAACTATTGGTAAAGCAGTCATACTTCCTTCACCTAACTGAGAACTTGATTTAGCGGCTCTTTCTAAAAGGCGCGAATGCAAATAAAAAACATCTCCTGGATAAGCTTCACGACCCGGCGGTCTTCGTAATAGAAGAGACATTTGGCGATAAGCCTGTGCTTGCTTGGAAAGATCATCATAAATGATTAAGGTGTGTCGTTCACGATACATAAAATATTCAGCCAAAGCAGCTCCTGTATAAGGAGCGAGGTATTGTAATGTAGCTGGGGAATCCGCCGTTTCGGCTACCACAATGGTGTACTCCATCGCTCCCCTTTCTTGGAAAGTGGTCACTACCTGAGCCACAGAAGATGCTTTTTGACCGATAGCTACATAAACACATATTACATTTTGCCCTTGCTGATTGAGAATCGTATCCGTGGCTACTGCTGTTTTACCGGTCTGTCTATCCCCAATAATTAATTCTCGCTGACCACGTCCTATAGGGATCATCGAATCAATAGCAATAAGGCCTGTTTGAAGAGGCTCATAAACGGAACGTCTCGAAATAATACCTGGGGCAGGAGATTCAATTAACCGAGATTCAGAAGCTGAAATTTCACCCCGACCGTCAATAGGCTTAGCCAGGGCATTTATAACACGACCCAAATAAGCCTCACTCACTGGTATCTGAGCAATTTTTCCTGTTGCTTTTACAGAACTTCCCTCTTGTATCATCAAACCGTCACCCATTAATACAACACCAACATTATTTGATTCCAAATTTAGGGCAATGCCTATGGTACCCTCTTCAAATTCTACTAATTCACCTGCCATTACTTCATCAAGACCATGAATACGAGCAATGCCGTCGCCCACTTGAAGGACGGTACCAGTATTTACAATCTTTACTTCTCTATTATATTGCTCAATACGTTCACGGATAATATTACTAATTTCGTCGGCTCTAATAGTTACCATGAGTATTTCCTAATTATTTTTTGGAAGAAAAAAAATAATGCCTACAATCTACAATAAAGTAAAAGGTAAAAAAAAGGGCTAATCAGTTATTTCTTTCATCACCCCAAACAAGCCAATATTAGCGCTAATGGTGCGTAAATGTAACTCGTTGTTTAAAGAACTATTCAGAGTTCCTAGAGCTCCTTGTAAAGCTTGTTGGAAAACCCGTTGTCGGACTTGATTAATCGCTCTTTGTTGTTCAAAATAAATGGTTTCATTTTTGTAATTTTCTAATTGTTCCAAAATCTTATAAGTTGAATTAATCAAATTCAATTTTTCTCGTTCTATCTCAGAGTATCCATTCACTCGAAACTGATCCGCCTCCATTTCTACTTTCCGTAAGCGGGCCCGGGCCTTTTCCAGCCGTTCAATAGCCCCCCCGCGTAGTTCTTCTGAATTTCGAATAGTATTCAAGATCCTCTCTTTTCGATTATCTAATAAATCACTTAATGAAAGTAGATTATCTTTCCATTCATTTTTTTTTATTTCAAAAATTCCATGATCCCTTCCCGAACCAAACATGAACCTTTCGATTCATTTGGCTCTCACGCTCAATTATTTCTTATTTATTGGGAATTAATTCCCAATATCTTTTTTTTCTAATGTAATGAGCTTACCCTCTCCCTCTCGTCTCTATTCATATTCCAAAATATCGAAACTGATTACTAATACAAGACCAGAATATTCGGAGGATTCTTCTGACCAAAATAGAAAATATATCAAAAAACTAAAAAGTATAATAAAAAAATAATAAATCAAAGATTTACATATAATTTGTAATTTATAATTGTACTTAGAATTGTATAATGTATAATTGTAATTTGTCAGCAAAGTTGTTTCTTTTTTTTCTTCAAATTCAAAGAATTCTTCTCCCTTTATACATAGGTCATCGATTCAGCATTGGAAAAAGGGGCTCAAATCGTTTTATCGACATGAGTGTTTTATATCGAAAAAACATTTTTGTTTTGAAAATATTTCTGTATTTAGTAACATAGTAGTAGAAAGAGTACCCTGCTGCATCTGAACTTCAAACGGGTTTGGCCTTAACCATGTTAATGGTCCCAGATTATTGGTTAATAGAGAATCAAAGTCGATGTACCAATGAATCACGAAATGCTATGGTTCTATAATATGATTTTAAAAATTTATTCAGAAGTAATTCGCGGGATCATGCACTCTTTTCTTTCCTAGTTATAATGAAAAAAAGTACAACTGGGTGAATCCAGCCTATTCTTGAAATAAACAACTCGCACACACTCCCTTTCCAAAAAAGATCAATACACCAAGGACTACACTTAGATTTATTGGATTTGTTGCTAAAATATCGGTATTAACCCCGAAACTCCCGGCGGATGGCCAGTGACCCAAGGAAACGAAAGAATCGGTTACATTTTTCATATGATCTCCTATTTTATTTTAGATAGACTAAAAAAAAAGAACTCGGTTCTTTCTTTTTGTATTATATCGCTTTGACTCCTTTTCCATTTATTCTATTCTATTTATATTATTCTAATTATTCTAATTCTATGTATTTCTTTTTTTGTTTTAATAAATTATTAAATTTATTATAAAATTATTCATTATTATGATTATGAATTTTCATTTACCTATGTATAAACGGAGTCAAAAATAGATTCTATTTATCTAGTTAGCTAGAAATGTATTTTTTTTTTTTCAATTGAAAATTCCCAATAATAATAATTCTTATTAGAATTAGGGGGCAGGTTTCATGTCAATGGCAAAATACCTCATTTGTTGCAACACTCCTTTAAACAATAAATAAGAAATAAGTAAACAAGAAATTAAGAAATAAGGGGTTCTCTTGAACTAAGAAGGGGAAGGAAGAAAGCGAGTCGGTGTGATAATTCCTCATCCTCAAATTAATCCTTCCCATGGATTATTGTCCCAACGAATAATTAATTGTAGGGGTGAAATCTTGATAGAATTCGAAAAAGCGAGGAGTAAGTCCCAAGCCATAAAATAAGAAAAAAAAATACAAAATTCTCATGTTTATAGGATTAAACAAAGGGATTCGCAAATAAGAGTGCCAATGCTACAACCAGCCCATAAATTGTTAAAGCTTCCATAAAAGCCAAACTAAGCAATAAAGTACCTCGTATTTTTCCCTCTGCCTCGGGTTGTCTCGCGATACCTTCTACAGCTTGGCCCGCAGCAGTACCTTGACCAACTCCAGGTCCAATAGAAGCAAGCCCGACAGCCAACCCAGCAGCAATAACGGAAGCGGCAGAAATCAGTGGATTCATGATAAGTTCCTCGCACCAAAATAAAGAAATGGTTAATGATACAATCATCCAATGAATTTTGACTTAATTATATTATTCCATCGCTAAGATTCAACCTGCCGAAGTAACTAAGAACTCCGAATGGAAGTGAGAAGATTATTGAACCGTCAGAACTATTTCGACATCTTTTTTTTAGGTCCTATCCGCTAGATTTTTTTGAATCCGCACATACTTTGTTCTTCCCTTTCTTTTTTCCAACCCATTCTTTGCTTTGAATTCTTCGTTTTTGTCTTTATTTTATTTATCTCTTTATTCGTTCAATTCATAGTCAAAGACGAAACAGAGGAACTTCTATTCTTCTATTGGAATACCTATCTAAATCCACAGTAGTAGGTTGGATTAGATATATTTTGAGTTGGTATATAACTAGTCAATATCTAATATCCCATATACATGTGTTTCTTACATAACGTAAACCAACTATTCATGTCTTAGATTCAATTGGATTCTAGAATTCTTCCTCAAAGGATAGACAAGAGCTGTCTTATAGCCATTAGATTCCATATACCTAATTTTACCCCCCCCCCCCTTTTTTTTTCCTAATCATTTTTTTTTTTATATCGTTTTTTGTAATGTAAATTCGTCTCTTCCTTTTATTTTTTATTTAGCATTATCTCACATGGATACAATCTAAATGGACGAATTCATTAGACCAAATCATTGCATACAAATAAAACATCAATATCAGTATTTGATTGAGCTAAGTTCATGCAATTTATTTTATTATTTATGAAAAAAAATTTCTTTTGGTCAATCATTGAATTGAATGAAGAAATCGACTGAAATGGGAATCATTCTATATAAAGAACAGCTTTTTAAAAATCATAGACCCTAAATTGATACCATAAGAATTCCTATTCGAATTAGGACTCATAATATTGAAATT
>NC_016668.1:20000-22500 GCF_025698545.1 Gossypium raimondii
TCGGTACTCCAGTGCATTTCCCCCTCTGAGTCAGAATAAATATGTTTTCGAACCCTCTCTTTCAAATTTAAAGTGTATGTTCCCGCGCGAATCTCAGCAATCACTTGTTCTGATTCTACATATTGATCGTTTTGAACTAAAAGAAAACTTTTTGGTGGAATAGTCACCTTATGTATAATATCTTCGCTCTCAATAATTACATACAAGTCCAGATAACATAAAAAAGCAGGATGCCCGTGACGTGTGCGTGTAGGATGAACCAAATCCTCATTGAATTTGATTTTTCCATTAAAAGGGGCTCGTACATGTTCTGCAGTACCCCCTGTAAATACTCCGCCGGTATGAAAAGTTCTTAATGTTAGTTGCGTTCCCGGTTCTCCAATGGATTGCCCCGCAATAATACCTACAGCTTCTCCCAATTCAACCAGGTCACCATGAGTGGGGCTCCGACCATAACATAATCGACAAATCCAAGATGTACTCCTACAAGTAAAGGGAGTTCGAATAGATATTGGTTGTGTTCGAAAGGCTCTGAATCGATCGACAAGCCCAAGCCCAATATCTTGATTTCGAATGGCAATGCACCGCGGACCCATATATATATCGTCCGCTAATACACGACCAATTAATGTTTGGATAAAAATTCTTTCTGGAAGCGTCCTCTTTTGAGGACTCACAGAAATCCCTCGGGTGGTGCCACAATCTGTTCTACGTACAACAATGTGTTGAACTACTTCAACAAGTCTGCGCGTAAGATATCCAGCATCTGATGTTCGTACGGCGGTATCCACAACCCCTTTTCGGGCTCCGTAGCAAGAAATGATATATTCTGTTAAAGACAGTCCTTCGCGTAAATTGCTTTGAATGGGTAAATCGATCATTTGTCCTTGGGGATCCGACATTAATCCTCTCATACCTACTAATTGGTGCACTTGAGATGCATTTCCTCTAGCTCCTGAAAAAGACATTATATGGACTGGGTTAAACGGGTCAGTCATCCTAAAATTAGGATTCATTTCTTGTCGCAAATATTCACTTGTAGCATACCATATCTCAATTGATTGGCGTAATTTTTCTACCGCGTGTACATTCCCAAAATGATGGTGTTTTTCCAAAATCAAACTTTGTTGTTCAGCATCTTGGACTAGCCATCCCTTAGAAGGTATCGTTAAAAGATCATCAATTCCTAATGAAATGGATGTAGCAGTGGCTTGCTGGAAACCCAGAGCTTTTACTTGATCCAGGATGTGTGATGTATATGCCATTCCGAAGTGATCTATTAATCTGCTAATAAGCCGTTTAATGGCAGTTCCATCTATCACTTTATTGTGAAATACCAGATTGGCCCGTTCTGCCATAAATACCCCCTTATTCCGCTGAGTGGACTTCGCCAATGGGTTTGAGTCAATGATTGGAAAACTTCCTTTTCTCGATCTTGATTGTGGTAGAAAGTCGGGTCAGGAACTGGGGTCCTAGTTGAACCGGAGAGACCCGAATTCATATTGGTGTCATAGAATTTTTTAGCTTAGATACCATATGATTGGGTATCATATGAGTAGGCCCGAAAAAACCCTTGTATAGCTTCTTCGATTTCTCGGTAAAGAGAAATATGACCAACAGTGGTTCGAATGTATATACAAAGAATTTTTTTTTTTAAACTTCTTACTATTAGATAATGTCCATAAATCTCATGATAGGTACCCAAAGATTCATAGTGAACTTCGATGGGAGCTTCTCTTGAAGCAATAACGCATTGCTCTAGTCGCCACCGGAGCCACAAAGGACTATCTAAATTGATTCTTTTCTGCCTATAAGCTCCAATCGCATCATAGGAATTACAAAAAAAAGGCTCCCTTGTAGACTTATAGTTATTATCGTCAATTCTTTCATTTTGATAGCTTTTTCGATTCCATGGATTATACCTATTCGCACAAATACCTCGACGATTCCCACTCGTTAATACATAGAGCCCAATAAGCATATCTTGAGTCGGTACGGAAATGGGATCCCCAATAGCTGGAGACAAGAGATTCATATGAGAAAACATAAGTAAACGAGCCTCCGCTTGCGCCTCTAAAGATAAAGGTACATGAACTGCCATTTGATCCCCATCAAAGTCTGCATTGAATCCCTTACAAACTAATGGATGTAAACAAATAGCGCGTCCTTCCACTAAAATAGGTTGGAATGCCTGTATACCTAATCTATGCAGAGTAGGCGCTCTATTCAGCAATACAGGATGTCCCCGCATAACTTCTTGCAGTATTTCCCATACAATCGGCCCTTTTTCCCGAATTTTACTCTTAGCAACTCCTATGTTCGGAGCAAGATGTTGTCTAATTAGACCGCGAATTACAAATGTCTGGAAAAGCTCTATTGCTATTTCGCGAGGCAATCCACAGCGATGTAATGAAAGTGAGGGGCCAACAACAATGACAGAACGTCCCGAATAATCGACTCGTTTGCCAAGCAAAGTCTCGCGAAATCTTCCCTCTTTGCC
>NC_016668.1:27500-32500 GCF_025698545.1 Gossypium raimondii
GCCCCGATCCATGAACCCACAAAATCCTTCAAATTGTATCTGATTCAACCCAGGTATTGTAGACATTTCCCCATTTTCATCCCCGAGCATTTTGAATTTCCCATTTCTCAAAAGAATCCCATTCTTTTCTCATTCTTCATCGAATCCTACGAATCGATCTAATAATGATGGAATTGAATTTCTATTCTGTTTACTGAATCACATGAAATTTTATCTAACTCCATATACCATATAATATATGTGGAATGTATGAAATATGAAATGCGTATGAACGGAAGAAGAAAAATTATACTCAAATTTTTATTTATATTTAGAACAAACAGATACAGAAAAGAATTGATAAATGCCATTTAGCCGCATGGAGTTTTGTTTTTGTATAGAATATAAAAAAAAATAATTCAATTTCTACCATTATTATGATATTACATATTCCAATCCGATTGAATACCAGAAAAATGAAAGGAATTCCTGATTTGATCTGTTCATTGAGATAAAGACAAAATAATTCTAAAATATATATATAGGGAGAGAGTTGATTTTTCTAGCGCTTAATTTTTTCATGGACTCCATTGTTCAAAAAACGATTCGCAGAGAAGATAGATGTTTTTACCCACTTTTTAGTTTTTTATTTTTTAGTAGAATATTTAGAATATGATTGAAGTGCGTACGAAAAGGGGGCTTATATTTATTAAACATGTGCAGATATAGCATTTCTATTTATATATGTCTTTCTTTTATTCCATTATAACGCTCTAATGGAGACAAGACATGGCGTGCTCTATCAAAAATTCTATTTTTTCTTTTATTTTAATCTATTCAATGAAAAATTGAAACACGATAATTTCGTGCTGATTCCCTATGGACATCATATCTAGATAGATAAAATACCTCATTAGATAACTATAACTGTGTAACAACTTATGCTCTGGGGTTTACATAGACTCATAATTGCTGTTATATTATTATAATATACTTGAAATTCAGAAAGTTTTTTTTTTATTGAAAAAAAAAATCAATACTGATTAGTTATGTATCCAGTTTGATTTTCTTATACCATTAGAAAAAGACAAGTGAAGAAGAATCGTCCATAAATTTGCAGTCAATAGTTAATGGTTCCAATTTATTTGTCCTGAATTTTGACTTTTGTAACTGAGAATCCACATTTTCTTTTTCAATAGAAAAGAAAGGGAAAGTTTTTAGATATTGTGTGTCTTGAGATACTATAACCAATTGAAGGTATGGATCCGATCTAAAAATGAAAAAGAAAAGGGGGATACTCTCCTTTTTTTGTTTGTAGCCTTTTGGCGACATGGCCGAGCGGTAAGGCGGGGGACTGCAAATCCCTTATTCCCCAGTTCAAATCCGGGTGTCGCCTGATCAACAAAAAACTCGAAATCCTAACGTCTCCTAACGTCTAGGATTCAAGGAAAAACTAAAGTAGTGGAAGGGAATCAGTAAATCTTGATATGGGAGCCCCCCTTACTAATGGAGTGGCTACTAGAGGAGTCTTGAATTAGATTGGATAACGGGAGTGTCTAATTAACTAATGAATGGTTGTAGAAGGGTTGGAAGATACTTTGTATACAGACGGATGAAAGTCTCTGAATGTTCAGGCATCCAATTAATATTAGATTGGATAGATAATCGGCTTTTACTTAATGAGGGACACCAAAAGAAAGAATAAGTCTTATTATTGATACATGTGAGTAACATTCTTTTGATATTTCCAAAAGTGTTACTGCGCATTTTGCTTGTGCTTAATGGTTCTCGATTTTACTCGAAATCATATAAGAGCTTGTTATAAGCGGATTTATCGAAGTGATTCATCAACGGTGGCGTGTCACAATTCCCTTTTCTTTTTGACTCTGCGCCAGTAATTCCACTATTATTAGTGAACAATAATGGAAAAATGGAATTCCTTCATATTTGTTTCATATTCATAGAGATAGGGGACATAATACACATGGATATAGTAAGTCTTGCTTGGGCTGCTTTAATGGTAGTCTTTACATTTTCCCTTTCACTCGTAGTATGGGGAAGAAGTGGGCTCTAGGGGTACTCCTAATTGGGGTTGAGGAATCAAACCGTATCAATTGTTTTCTAGATCGTTTTGCAAAGCCTTTTTTTATTTTAACTATTTTATTAGTCTTCATTTCGAAATTCTTGGATTCTAGTGGAGTAATGTATTCTATGAATAACACCTTTTCAATCAAAATCAAACAAACATTTCAATAATCCCCATGTTCGTATTTCGAAAGTAAAAGGGATCCGGATGATAGGCAATTAAAAAAAAAAGAATTCTTCCTAAATTGTCTATTTTGATGAACCAGCTCTTACCAGAGTTAGAAACGGACAATGAGGGACAAGGAACCCCCTTTGTTTTCTGTATTTGCTTGTTTTTATTTCCCTCCCTCTTTACTGTTCAAAGAGAAAAAAAAAGTCTTTTTTTTATTTAATTTAATAAGATCTTGCCTTAGTGTAGTCACATATTAGACACTTACCCCCAGTTTTAGTTGAATTTCATTTATGAAATGCTTTATTGACTCATTTCATATCATGGATCAAAGAAGTTAAATTCAAAATCGGCAGGGTATACCCTTTTTTCGAAACGAAATACGAAGAAAAGTTACCATAGAACTCTTTGGATCATCTGTCAGTTGCTCAACGAATTACTTCTTTGGAATGTTCAAAAAAAAAGATTACTTGGTTTTCTTTTTTTTTTATTAATTTAATTAATATATGCCTATTCCATTCCATTTTTCCTTCATTTCTGATTATTTTAATAGGAATCTCGGTATCCACCAAAAAAATCAAATCCATGAAATGAAAGAATTATAAAATCGTAAGACTTGCCTTTCAATTATTTCAGATTAATTGAAATCAACACAAATAAAATAGATCAAGCGAAGAAATAAAATTGAGATACTATGTACAGTACATATATTTAATTGATATCGACATGTATGAAGATCCATATTGTGGATTCATCTATATTAAGCTTGTATCTTTCTACATTACAATAATAGATATAGATAGTATGGTAGAAAGATTCATATTTTTTCTACCATACTATCGAGTTTTATAGGATACTGCTGATTCTAGTCCATTCATTTTATTTAAGACGTGAGATTTGAATCCTTTTTTTCTTAACTCCTTGATAAAAAGTCAAGTTTCATTCAAATTAATCACTTTGACTGACAGTTTTTACGTATATTATAAGTAAAAAAGCGGTAGGAACTAGAATGAACAGCGCTGTAGCAATAAATGCGAGAATATTTACTTCCATAATTTCATTGTTTTTTTTACTTCGCAATAACTCGGGATTTAATCCCATAGAGATGATAAATTTGTCGCTTGTAAATTCAATGCAATGACTTACATTTCAATGACATCGAATCGGATCAATATCATGAATAACAATATCTAGGCTATCAAATCGATTCACCGTCGAGAATTGAATAGTATAACATAGGAAGATCTTTTATCCACACCGAATACAAAAAGTGATGCCTGGTCCAATCAAAAGAATTCCTTTCCTTTATTTATATATATTCTTTTCCACCCTTTCTTTTCGATAATCTACCGCCTTCCTTGTACAATCATCTGATGATGTATCATCTGACTGCTTTTCCACTTTCACCGTTTACAAATAGTTTCCAAATAAACCCCAACAAAAAAGAGAAAGGAAAAAATAAATAAAAAAAAGATAAAGATATCGTTGGGAATGAAATTCTGTCATTTGTATCCCCTTTGACAGAAAACGGAGGGATCAATTGATGTATTTTAAAAATTTTATCCGTCGGGACTGACGGGGCTCGAACCCGCAGCTTCCGCCTTGACAGGGCGGTGCTCTGACCAATTGAACTACAATCCCAGGGAAATAAAGAAAAGTGTACAACATAGATAGTCTTATGATTTCATTCAAGCCATTTTCTATTTAGATTTTAGATTCGAAGCCGGGTTGTAACAAACAAAGGCGCGAGTGATATATTGATATCCATACGGGTATGCACTTTGAGTGAGAGCGACGCGGATTCCTAGTTACTAGGAATCCTTTCGTTATTGCCAAATAAATCGATCAATAATCAATTTGAAAATGAAAACAAAAAAGAGTCTTCTTTTTTGTTTACTTTACTCTTTTTCTTTTCATTAAACTTTCTATTTAATGATCCTGATATGAATCTAGAGCGTTATCAAGGTCATAATTTATGGGAACAACTAAATAAATAGAACAAAATAAAAAACAAATAGCGGTAGGGATGGATATATCACAAAATTGGACTTTTTTTATTCTTCCCTAATTTTTTTGTTTGGCTTTTCGGGAAAACAAAATACAAAAAAATGGGCATTTTAGGTTATGGCGGATCAGCGAATTATTGGGCCGAGCTGGATTTGAACCAGCGTAGACATATTGCCAACGAATTTACAGTCCGTCCCCATTAACCGCTCGGGCATCGACCCAGGAAGAATCAATTCTAGGTTTATTGATAATCCATGATCAACTTCCTTTCGTAGTACCCTACCCCCAGGGGAAGTCGAATCCCCGCTGCCTCCTTGAAAGAGAGGTGTCCTGAACCGCTAGACGATGGGGGCATACTTGCCTGACCGCGACCATACTATGCTCATAGTATGAGCAGTTTTTTGAAATTGTCAATATAATGGAATGACTAGAGCCGAAAGCTTTTTCCATCTTTTATGATTTTCCATTTTTGATTCACGATTTATACTCAGTAAATCATTCATTTTAATCGCCACTCTATTCGATATAGAAATAAATTAGATAAATTCAATCTATTATATAAATATTTATTAGAAATAAATAGATATTATAAAAAGAAACTAGATTATATTAATAATACAAAGTATAAGATCAGTGATTGGTTTAACATAAACATAAAAAAGGGAGTTAACCTTCATTTTTTCCACTTTCATTCATTGATTCACTCATTATTACGACGAGACAGGCATGTTTCTATCTCACACTAAGCCGGTAAATTAAC
>NC_016668.1:45000-55000 GCF_025698545.1 Gossypium raimondii
GTCAATTCTTTTGGTGTCCCATTTTTTTACCCTACCATATATCCAATTGAATGAGATTTCTCATAGATCTATCGATTTGTCTCGGGTTAACCAAAAGGGGTTAATTACATGAGTTTCAAACTCTAATTTGGATTAAATTAATAATAAGTTTTATCTTTTCTCCCACCTTCAGAAAAATAAAGCATAGGCATTTCGGGGCTGTCGTCCGTTAGATTTTTCTGAAAGGTAACTATCTCGGTTTCATATCATATAGAAATTTATATAGAATCCTTGAAAAAGACTTCTTCCTCATAAAAAAGACTTACTGTCTTTGGGATCTGATGCTACACCGCTGCTCAATAACTTAGGGGATCGGCTCTATTACATAAGTCGATTCCTAATTTTTATCTCATATCATGACATAAATAAGCAGTTCTTATTTATTGTATCGGCTCAAAACCTCGCTAATTGATCTTTACGGCGCTTCCTCTATCAATTAGATCTTTATCCATAGAATAAAGTATCTAGGCATATATATTTCTTCATATTTCGACTTCTATGAAGTTTCTTTTTTTGTTACAGCTGATAAAAATCGTTTTTTGGACGATGCAATATGTAGAAAGCCTATTTTTTTTCTAGTATTTTATTTACTAGCGTGTTTATTTACTAGCGTATTTATTTACTAGCGTATTTGCTCTTTCTTTCCTTTTTTTATTTCTATAGTGGAGATAGTCGCACGTAATGACAGATCACAGCCATATTATTAAAAGCTTGTGGTAAGAACGGGTTTCGTTCTAGTGCTCGAAAATAATATTCTAAAGCTTTTGTATGCTCTCCATTACTTGTGTGGATAAGGCCTATGTTATATAGTATATAACTTCGATCATAGGGATCAATTTCTAGTCGCATAGCTTCATAATAATTCTGTAAGGCCTCCGCATAATTTCCTTCGGATTGAGCCGACATCCGTTACGGTCGTCATTCGATTCAAAGAATTCTCCGTTCCAAAACCGTACATGAGATTTTCACCTCATACGGCTCCTCCTTTATGTGCATAATGAGAATAATCCATGGAATTAAAAAAAAGGTCGAAATATTGTCATTATGAACTGAGCGGGGCTAATGTTTTTACAAGAAATCTCTAGCCAACCCTCTTGCAAAAGATCTTTTCTTACCATCAAGCGTGTTCGTACTAGATAAAAAAGTAAACTCCAACAATTTCTTTGTTCTCAACGCTCCTTAATTTCCAGGAATTAGTCACTTCAACAATCTTCGATGGTTATATGGGTATCCAAAGTACGAACAAGATGGATGTTTGTTGTCCCAACCATTTCTCTTAGTTCCGATCCCGATAAAGAAAGGGAATCATTAATAACAAAGTTTTCGTGTTGTTGATTCCTAGGCGTAGTGCTTCTTCCTCTATGCCGCCTATTGGTACTCGTGTAGTAGGGTTGACCCACAATACAGACCCATAGGTGTAACCTTTCGCTCAATACTCGAATCAACAATTGAAGCATCTGAGGTTGCATTAATCGGGGATACACGACAGAAGGAATTGCTTTATTTATAAACTTCACCTTCAACAAGCGTAGATTTCTTTTTTGTTTTCAATAGCCTTTTTTCTATTCTGAATAATGTGTCTTTTTCCTAAGACTGAGAGTGGTAAAGTAAATAAAAAAGTAAATAATAAATAAAGGAAAATATATATATAATAATAATCAAATCGCACCATCTCTGTAATAAGTAAATGCCTCTTTTTCTCCTGAAGTTGTCGGAATTATTCGTAATAAGATATTGGCTACAATTGAAAAGGTCTTATCAATAAAATTTCCATTTATCTGCGATCTAGGCATAGGTAGCAATCCATTCTATAACTCTTTTCATTACCCCTCGTGAGAAAATAAAATGATCTCACAAACAAAGGAAGTGTACAGTACGAAATAACATAAAAGTAGACCCATTCCATTTTTTTTTCATTTTTCGAGCCCGGAGGCTAAAGAAAAAGTGATAAAAAAAGTGATGAAAAGTTTTCTATTTTTATAGCAAGTTTCCTAGTTAGAATTGATATTGTTCGTACCTATCGAACAATCTAATATGAATAACTCGCTATTCGCTCGGGGTATCGGCCATAATAATTATGTAGGAGAGATGGCCGAGTGGTTCAAGGCGTAGCATTGGAACTGCTATGTAGACTCTTGTTTACCGAGGGTTCGAATCCCTCTCTTTCCGCACCTTCACCTAATTCGCCGATGTAACTGACTACAATGTATCAAATCAAATAAGAACATATACTAAAGAATTAGACCCTTCTTTAGTATAGATTCTCTATTCCCAATTCCTTTTTAATATGGAATACGTAAAATAGCATACAGGGGATGAAAATCTCCTTACGTATCTATCATACATGAATAGGAGAAAAATCTCCGAATCAAACCCATTCCCCTGTCTTCCTTTACTTAACCTTAACTCAGGTGAAAAGGGGGCAGAACCCTTGTTTTGTTATTTTAGTTAGGTTTAAGTCTGACGAGAATAATATTCTACGACAAGCAATTCATTTATTTTCAAACCAACCCATTTCCTATCTATTATTTGATTGACTAATCCTTTATATTGTAATGTGTGAAAGGTCAAATGTTTTGGTAATTCCTCATTGGTGGATGAATCAAGATAATTTTGAATCAGAGTTCTAGATTTTTGTTCATCCCTCGCTGAAATAATATCTCGGGGTTTGCAGCGATAACTTGGTATATCTACTGTACGCCCATTAACTAAAATATGTCTATGGTTAACTAATTGACGGGCTTGAGGAATAGTCGAAGCCATACCCAATCGAAAAAGGATGTTATCCAACCGCATTTCAAGTAATTGTAGTAAAACCTGACCTGTTGACCCTTTGGCTTTTCTGGCAATACGAACGTATTTAAGTAATTGTCGTTCTGTAAGGCCATAATGAAAACGCAATTTTTGTTTTTCTTCTAAACGAATACGGTATTGAGATTTTTTACCGGGGCGCGATTGGTTTCTAAGATCGCTTCCGGCTCTAGGCCTTTTACTAGTTAGTCCCGGTAAAGCCCCCAGACGGCGTATTTTTTTGAAACGAGGCCCTCGGTAACGTGACATAAGGACTCCTTATTAATTTGAATTTTATTGAAATTTCATAAACCGAAATTAAAACTGAACTAAATGAAGCGAAATCGACTGAAGGATTGGATTACAAATATTAATGAGATGAATTGGATCAATATCCATACTTTACTTTTTTGTATTGTATATAATGTATACAAAAAATAGAAATAAAAATATATATAATAATATATAAAAATAATATATAAATATAAAAATAACTAAAATAGTTAGAATATATATAGAATAAAATAGATATAATATATAAATAAATTGAATAGAATATTAAATATATAAATAAATTAAACCAAAAGAGTTTCCTTAGAGTTTCCTTTTTTTTCTTGATTTATTCTGCAAAGATCTAACTCCTCAAATTGATCCCTAATTGGAAGTTTCGACGAGATAATAAACAGATTGTTGACCTTTGGAAAGAAAAGGGGAAAAAGCTTTTTCACTGTTTGTTCTTTGATTTCAAAAAAAACATTCTAAATTATGTAAAAAAGGCAAAAAGCAAACAAATAGGGAAAGCCGGCTATCGGAATCGAACCGATGACCATCGCATTACAAATGCGATGCTCTAACCTCTGAGCTAAGCGGGCTCAAATAATAGAAATTTGGTATTCATAGGGATTCAGCAAACTATTAGGATCTTATCTATTAACTATCTATTAGTTATTCATAATTAATATGAATTATTAATATGAATTATAGACTCGAATTTTGATAGAATTTTTTCTAATTTTTAATGCCATACTTAATATAAATATATAAATATAACATATTTAATATAATAATGGTAGATTCAATCTAATATTCAAGCTAATGTTGATAGAATCTAATAATTAAGAATATAATAATTCGATTTTAATTTTATATATATATATTTATTATTTATCTATATATTTAATATCTTTTTTTATATCTTAGTTATATTTCTTTTATATTAATATAGTAATATAATATTACTAATATTACTGACTCCATTTTGATTTTCTAGTTTATTTTATATTTTAGTATATTTTACATCTAAATTATATAGAAAATTTTTTATATAGATTTCATTTAATCGATCGATTTAATAGATTTAATATAGATTAAATTTATTTCTATTTAGTTTCGAGTTCTAAATAGAGATAATTAGAGTCAAAATCTTTTTATGCATTTATATATTTTATGATTCTAGAAATGAAATGATACGTTATAAGTCTAGATAATTAGAATGAAACTCTTTTTAGACTCAAAAATTTGAATTATCTTCGAATTCGAAATAGAAATGAATGGAATAATTAGTTCTAGTTATTAAATATAAATAATTAGTTCTAGCTATTATACTATAAAAAAAATAATTTATTTCATTTTTAATTTTAATAATGAATAAATTCAATTTTCATTTTGATTTTTTTAGTTATCTTATTCTTATTATGGTTATATAGGATGGTCTAATAAAAGGAAAGGATAAGAATCAAAATGAAATTAAAGAAAAAAAGATGCAACCCATAGAAATGAAATCCAGATCATAATGAGAGACTCCTTTCTTTTGTTTTCATTCATAAAGACCGAAGCTAAGACGAAAAAAAGAATCGACCCTTCGAGTATTCCACCAAATTGCCTGAGAAAACTGAGAGTAAGAGGGACATATATATGTTATGGAATACCCATCTATATTGAATTGCGAATACAGAAATGATAAAATATTTTCCGATTGGACCAAATAAAAATTAATATGGGTCTCCGATAGAGACGAAAGACGATAAACAAACAAGAAAATAGGTAAAGACCCTTCGATATAAGAATCTGTATCTATATCTACTAAATTCAACGGTTTCGCATAAAAAGAAAGCAAATAAATAAACGAAAGAAAATAAACAAATGAAAGAAGGGGGAAAGGGGGGGAAAGGAGGGAGAAAGGGGAAAGGAGGGGCATCCTAATGAGATCCTAATCTCAAGACACAAAAGGGGATATGGCGAAATTGGTAGACGCTACGGACTTAATTGGATTGAGCCTTGGTATGGAAACCTACTAAGTGATAACTTTCAAATTCAGAGAAACCCTGGAATGAAAAATGGGCAATCCTGAGCCAAATCCTATTATTTTATTATTTTACGAAAATAAACATGAACAAAGGTTCAGCAAGCGAGAATAATAAAAAAAGGAAAGGATAGGTGCAGAGACTCAATGGAAGCTATTCTAACAAATGGGGTTGACTGTTGGTAAAGGAATCCTTATATCGAATATCGAAACTCTAGAAAGGATGCAAGATATACCTATTTTTTTATAGGTATACTAATGAAAAACTATCTCAAAAAAGACGAACCGAACCCGTATTTTTTTTATTTCTATTATATGCAAAATCAATTTATATTTATATGAAAATATGAAAAATAAAAAGAATTGTTGTGAATCGATTCCAAGTTGAAGAAAGAATCGAATAGAATAGTCATTAATCAAATCATTCACTCCATAGTCTGATAAATCTTTTGAAAAACTGATTAATCAGACGAGAATAAAGATAGAGTCCCGTTCTACATGTCAATATCAATACCGACAACAATGAAATTTATAGTAAGAGGAAAATCCGTCGACTTTAAAAATCGTGAGGGTTCAAGTCCCTCTATCCCCAACCCCAAAAAGCCCGTTTGCTGTCTATTTATTTTATCCTACCCTTTTTGTTAGTGGTTCAAAGTTCCTTATGTTTCTCATTCATCCTATTCTTTGCCGTTTTACAAGCGTATCCTAGCATAGCAGAATTTTGTTCTCTTATCACAAGTCTTGTGATAGAGTGTGATATATTGTGATATATATGATATACGTAGAAATCTCTTGAGCAAGGAATACCTATTTGATTTGAATGATTCATAATACATATGATTACTCATATGGAAATTTACAAAGTCTTCCTTTTGAAGATCCAAGAAATTCCTGTTCGAGACCTTTAATTTAATACTTTTTCGTTTTTTTTTGTTTTCATTTTTAATTGACATAGACCCAAGTCATCTAGTATTATGAGGATAATGCGTCGGTAATGGTCGGGATAGCTCAGTTGGTAGAGCAGAGGACTGAAAATCCTCGTGTCACCAGTTCAAATCTGGTTCCTGGCATATGATTAATTTGTATGAGTATCTACTCTACAAATTAATTGATATGGATCGACATAATACATACTTATCTAGCTAGGTATCTGAGAGTAAACCCTCTCTTTATTTATTTCATTTTGTATTTTTTTCTCTTTTTAAAATGAGCAAAGAGTCTATTCTAATGTGTCTATTATAATGTAGTAAAAGACAAAATTTGCTTATCTTTCCTCTTCTTTTTTATTTGTTCACACTGCGGCTTCTCACATTCAAAAAGAATGGTAATACTTCATACATATTTAATTAAAAGATTAAAATAGTTGGTTGAAAGGCCCAACAAAAAGACGGGTCTAGAGGAGTTCAAGGATAGAAATAACCAAGACTCATCTCAGCTACAGTACAAATAGAAGCCGATCCCCTTTCATTTATTTCTTTGTATTCTCTTTCATATTCCATTTCTTCATTCCCTTCTATGCGACTCTCTAGAGTTCATCTAAGTGATGTGCGCGATACAAAGTTCACGGTACAGAACCCTTGTTGTTCATCCTATTGTCTCGGCTCGTCCGAAATAAAATAAATAAAAAAGTCTCTTCAAAAATCGAGAATCTCAATGATGTATTGTCTTTTATTTCTTTTTATTTATTAGCCTATCCATAAGAATACGAATGAAACCTCAATTCCTCTGTTTGAGCTAGAAGAAAATGTACAAATTCCTTGAATATTCGAAGTTGTAATTAGTTTCTTATCATTCAATGAGCGTCTTGTATTTCATAAAAATTGGGGGCAATGTAATCCTTACGTAAAGGCCACCCTATCCAACTTTCGGGCATTAAGATACGTTTCAGCCGTGGATGATTTTCATAAGAGATTCCCAACATGTCATAAGATTCTCGTTCTTGAAAATCCGAACTTTTCCAAACCCAGAAAACAGACGGAATTCTAGGGTTACTCCTTGGAGCAAATACTTTTATACATACCTCTTCCGGTTGATCTACACCATACTCTATTCTCGTAAGATGATACACACTGGCTAACAGTCCGCCTGGTGCTACATCATAGGCACATTGGGAACGTAGATAATTGTAACCATATACATATAAAATAACAGCAATGGAATGCCAATCCTCAGGCTTTATTTGTAAAGTCTCTATTCCTTGGTAATCGAAGCCCAAAGATCTATGAACTAGCCCGTGTTTGACTAGCCAAACAGACAAACGACCCTGCATCTTTTTATCTCTCCCGCACTTTTCTTTTTTATTTGTCATTTTTCTAAGATAAATATTTCGCATTTATGATGAAATCGAATTTATGAAGATTAATTCGTTGTCTGTTTCTGTAAAAAAAAATCCTACCTAATTCACTAATTCGTGGGAAGATAGTGAACCCTTGTAGTTGAAAAATGTTTCAGGAGGAATCTCTGAAGTAGATGGTGGTTGATAGAGCAATCCTTGATTATAATTTCCAGTACGAGTACTACGTACAAGACAAAACTTGTGATTGGTAGTAAAACACCGATCCCCCTGTTGAGATCTAATTCGATCTTCATAGATTTCGCGAGATATTTTCTTACGAAGTTTTGTTATAGCATCTATAACTGCCTCGGGTTTAGGGGGACAGCCCGGCAAATAGACATCCACGGGAATTAGCTTATCGACCCCCCGAACAGTACTATAAGAATCAGTACTGAACATCCCTCCTGTAATTGTACACGCGCCCATAGCAATAACATATTTAGGTTCGGGCATTTGTTCATATAATCTCACTAAAGAGGGCGCCATTTTCATTGTTACTGTTCCAGCTGTTAAAATTAGGTCTGCCTGTCTAGGACTCGATCTTGGTACCAGCCCATAACGATCAAAGTCGAAGCGTGAGCCTATTAATGAAGCAAATTCAATAAAGCAACAACTGGTACCATAAAGAAGCGGCCATAAACTGGAGAGTCTTGACCAATTTGAAAGATCATTTAATGTAGTTGAAATAACTGAATTTTGGGTTGTTCGATCAAGTAAGGGAAATTCGATGGAATTCATACTCAATGGTATTATTATTTTGACTTTTTTCTTTCTTTTTATTATCTGAATATTCAGGAACTAAGACCATTCCAATGCTCCTTTTCGCCATGCATAAACTGAACCAACAATTAGGATAAGCACGAAAATGAAAGCTTCTATGAATACGGGTACCCCCAATACATCGAAACTCATTGCCCATGGATAAAGAAAAACCGTTTCAACATCAAAAACAACAAAAACTAGAGCAAACATATAATAACGGATTCGAAATTGTAACCAAGCATCGCCCATTGGTTCTATACCCGATTCATAACTAGAAAGTTTTTCTGGACCCTTTCTAATCGGGGCTAAAACTCCAGAAATTAGAAATGCCAAAATAGGAATAGCACTTGATATTATTAGAAATGCCCAGAAAATATCATATTCGTAAAGCAGAAACATAGACGAACTCCTATGAATGTGAAAAATAGATCGGATTAGTCGCTTCGACCTGGAATTCATT
The DNA here is from genome assembly GCF_025698545.1 of Gossypium raimondii. Lineage (NCBI taxonomy): Eukaryota > Viridiplantae > Streptophyta > Magnoliopsida > Malvales > Malvaceae > Gossypium > Gossypium raimondii. The sequence continues at coordinate 53,689 of NC_016668.1, forward strand.
GTCAAGTCATCCGCAACTGTTTGTTTAGTCAAAACAACAATTCAGTTTGATCGAATCGTCTAGTTTCGTTTGTTTGCTGTGTTTCCATGTTGCGTTTTAAGATTTATTGATTGGAATTAATCCTATTTTATTTACATTCCACTTATTTCGATTTCATTTCGATATAGTACTAATTTGTATAGTACTAGTATAAATATATATTTATACTATATATAGTATAATACTATACAAATCCAAAACAAGTAATACTTTTTCGTTTTCACTTCATTTCGGATTTTTCTAAATAAAAGGAATTCTAATATCTAACTAATATCTAATATTTATTAGAATTTTAGAAATCAAAAAACTTTTTATTCGAAATTCTATTTATTCTAAATAGAAATTCGAAATTATAGATTTCGAATAAATAGAAATTTTTTATTTTATATCTATTTATATAGAATCAATCTAAAATCAATCTACCCGCGAGGATTAATTAAGAAAATGGGGTTTTGTTTATTTTATTCTTATCCAAGAATAAAAAAAGAGCGATTGGATCCGTTGAAATGCGCTTTTGTTTTCAGGGTTATACTCTGAGTGATCTCCCTGTGAGCGAGCTTATGGGAATGATTTGAACCAAGCAACTGGAAGCGACCATTTCCAATCAACAAAGAATACAATAATTAGGAAAAAAACTATACAACTTTTTTATTTTTAGTTGTATTTGGATATTCTTTATTGTTTTAGTTTGCTTTAGTTTTAAGAATATTATTTTCATTTCATTTTTCTTAATTTAAAAAATTAATGAATATTTAAAATTAATAAAATATAAAATTCGAAAATATAGGGCTATACGGACTCGAACCGTAGACCTTCTCGGTAAAACAGATCGAACTGATTATTATCAAAATGATTCGGCCTATTTCAAAGACCCAACATGCATTTTTTTTTTGCATTGGGCTCTTTCATTAACTGATAGAAATATCAGTTAGTCTACCGTATATATTTTTTTCTAACAGAAAAAAAGAAGACGGTTCCGTGTGCTCTGATTCATTGTGCTCTGATTCATTACTGATACAGGAGCACTTCCAAAGTGTTTCAAAGAGGGGAAGGGTTATCTTGACGTAGGTCTGCTTCTGGCCTAGATCAATCTAAGTTAAATGGAGTCTCTACCATCCTGATTAAAAAATCAAACATGAAACTTCATACACCTTAAGATTCATAGGACGAAAAGAGCATTTTTGAGGTCCTTATACTCATTATGCCTAGCATTGAATAGACCGGGTATTCACCCTATCAATATCTCAAATCAATGATGGGTTCGATTCGGATC
>NC_016668.1:57500-87500 GCF_025698545.1 Gossypium raimondii
GCTACATCCAGTACTGGACCGATGATTTGAGAAATACGCCCCAGATTTTCTTTTTCAAGCGTGGAAACTCCAGGAACAGAAGTAGTAGGATTTATTTTCATAATAAAGTGAAATATGTCAATTTTTTTTTTCCAAAATTATCTAATACAAAAAAAATCTTCGACAGGAGGTTGATCGGTTAATTCAATAAGAAATGGGGGTTAGCGCTCGATTTCGTTGGTCCCATCCAATTCAAGTGCATGCAATTGGATTGTTTCCTTATTCAATGAAGGAATTTTTAAGTTCAACCAACCTATTTTGAAAATAGGAAGTGGATAAATAAAAATTTTGGGAGAGTCTTTCATTTGTCCATCATTATAGGCAACACCATCCATATTATCTATGGAATTCGAACCCGAACTCTATTTATGATTCCTTATTTCTATCTCATTAGCCTTGTTTCAATTTCATTTCGTATTTTATTTTAGCATATCGATTTTTTTTTTACTTTACGTCCAACCTCTCCCCCCTTTTTCCATCTATATTCCCCTTTTTTTCATTTCAGGGCCGAATTACGCCTGTTTTCACATCTAGGATTTACATATACAACATATATTACTGTCAAGGGTGAATTTATTATTTCTTATTATTGAGCTTATAATATATAATTTATATTAGATGTTAGAATATTAATTCTATTATATATTTATCTATTCTATTATATATATATTCTAATATATATTAGTATTAGAATTTATTTATCTATTCTAATATATATTAGTATTAGAATTTATTTATCTATTTTATTAATTTATTTATCTATTTTATTTATAATATATTAGAATATTATATTAATATTATTTTTATATTATTTATCTATTTCTATTTTATTTATTTCATTTGCATTTAGAATTTGGATTCAAAAAAAAGTAAGGAATTAGAAACTTGAAAAACACGGATCGGGTTGCGCCATACATATGAAAGAATATAGAATAATGATGTATTTGGCGAATCAAATACCATGGTCTAATAAGGAACCTTTCGGATTCGTTGATAATTTTTTGAAAGATTTCTTCGAAAAGGTTTCATTAACTCCTCATTTATATCGAGTAGACCTTGTTGTTGCGAGAATTCTTAATTCATGAGTTGTAGGGAGGGACTTATGTCACCACAAACAGAGACTAAAGCAAGTGTTGGATTCAAAGCTGGTGTTAAAGAGTATAAATTGACTTATTATACTCCTCAATATGAAGTCAAAGATACTGATATCTTGGCAGCCTTCCGAGTAACTCCTCAACCCGGAGTTCCGCCTGAGGAAGCAGGGGCCGCGGTAGCTGCTGAATCTTCTACTGGTACATGGACAACCGTGTGGACCGATGGGCTTACCAGCCTTGATCGTTACAAAGGGCGATGCTACCACATTGAGCCCGTTCCTGGAGAAGAAGATCAATATATATGTTATGTAGCTTACCCTTTAGACCTTTTTGAAGAAGGTTCTGTTACTAACATGTTTACTTCCATTGTGGGTAATGTATTTGGGTTCAAAGCCCTGCGCGCTCTACGTCTAGAGGATCTGCGAATCCCTACTGCTTATGTTAAAACTTTCCAAGGCCCGCCTCATGGCATCCAGGTTGAAAGAGATAAATTGAACAAGTATGGTCGCCCCCTATTAGGATGTACTATTAAACCTAAATTGGGGTTATCCGCTAAGAACTACGGTAGAGCAGTTTATGAATGTCTACGTGGCGGGCTTGATTTTACCAAAGATGATGAGAATGTGAACTCCCAACCATTTATGCGCTGGAGAGACCGTTTCTTATTTTGTGCCGAAGCAATTTATAAATCACAGGCTGAAACAGGTGAAATCAAAGGGCATTACTTGAATGCTACTGCAGGTACATGTGAAGAAATGATCAAAAGGGCCGTGTGTGCTAGAGAATTGGGAGTTCCTATCGTAATGCACGACTACTTAACAGGTGGGTTCACTGCAAATACTAGCTTGGCTCGTTATTGCCGAGATAATGGTCTACTTCTTCACATCCATCGCGCAATGCACGCAGTTATTGATAGACAGAAGAATCATGGTATGCACTTTCGTGTACTAGCTAAAGCTTTACGTATGTCTGGTGGAGATCATATTCACGCTGGTACAGTAGTAGGTAAACTTGAAGGAGAAAGGGACATAACTTTGGGCTTTGTTGATTTACTACGTGATGATTTTATTGAAAAAGATCGAAGCCGTGGTATTTATTTCACTCAAGATTGGGTTTCTATGCCAGGTGTTCTGCCCGTAGCTTCGGGGGGTATTCACGTTTGGCATATGCCTGCTTTGACCGAGATCTTTGGAGATGATTCCGTACTACAATTCGGTGGAGGAACTTTAGGACACCCTTGGGGAAATGCACCGGGTGCCGTAGCTAATCGAGTAGCTTTAGAAGCATGTGTACAAGCTCGTAATGAGGGACGTGACCTTGCCCGCGAGGGTAATGAAATTATCCGCGAGGCTAGCAAATGGAGTCCTGAACTAGCTGCTGCTTGTGAAGTATGGAAGGCGATCAAATTTGAATTCGACGCAGTGGATAAATTAGATAAACCAGCTTGATAAATCAAATTTGAATTCGAAGCAATGGATACTTTGTAATCCAGTAATTACTGTCGGTTTGTTGAATTGCAATTAAACTCGGCCCAATCTTTTACTAAAAGGATTGAGCCGATTCTATTGTCTATATTTTTGATAGATATATTTTTATCTAGATATACAAGATTTTAAATACAAAAATAAAAGACTAAACACAACTCAAATTTTCTCCTGGGTCCATAATTAATCCTATGTATGGATCCTTAGGATTGGTGTATTCTTTTCTATCCTATATACCACGGTTTCGGATCATGGATCGAGCCAAGCATCACAACTTCTTCTACCCATCCTGTATGTTGTCCTTTTGGCTCCGTGTTGGAATAGAAACTTATTGTATTGTATTAGTAGACGAGATTTTACGAAAAAGGTTCTTGATAGGAGAAAAATTTCTTTTTTCCATTTTTTCAGTGCGGATTTTACACAACATGGGGAAATCACTATTTCTAATTGAAAATTGATATTTCTAATTCAAAAGAAAAAAGAGCTCTATCATATATAATGAACTGCTACTCCAGGTTCTCACAAAAGGGAATCGTTTCTTTCAATATTCACTCATTGTTCGTTAATAACCCTAGTGATTGTATCTAGTATGCGTATTCTGATAGGAAATAAAATATTCAATTGATTTTTCATCGAATGACTATTCATCTACTGTACTTTCATGGAAATAGAGGCAAGAAAGCTCTATGGAAAAATCATGGTTCAATTTGATCTTGTCTAAGGGAGAATTAGAATACAGATGTGGGCTAAGTAAATCAATGGATAGCCACCTTGGTCCTGTTGAAAATACTACTGTAAACGAAGACCCGACTAGAAATGATACGGATAAAAACATTCATGATTGTAGTGACAGCTCTAGTTATTACAGTAAGGTTGATCATTTAGTTGACGTCAAAGACATTCGGAATTTCATTTCTGATGACACCTTTTTAATTAGGGATAGTAATCAGGACCGTTATTCCATATATTTTGATAGTGAAAATCAAATTTTTGAGCTTAACAATGATCATTCTTTTTTGAGTGAACTAGAAAGTTTTTTTTATAGTTATCATAATTCTAGTTATATGAATAATGGATCGAAAAATGATGAGTCCCACTATCATTTTAACTTGGATGATAATGATACTAACTATGGTTGGAATAATCACATTAATAGTTGTATTGACTCTTATCTTCGTTCTCAAATCTGTATTGATAGTTCCATTTTAAGTGGTAGTGACAATTCCAATGATAATTATATTTATAATTACATTTGCGGCGAAGGTGGAAATAGTAGTGAAGGCAAGAATTTCGATATAATAACTCGTGAAAATGGTAATGATTTAACTCTAAAAGAAAGTTCTAATGATCTCGATCTATACAAGGATTTGTGGGTTCAATGCGAATGCGAAAATTGTTATGGAGTAAATTATAAGAAATCGCTTAATTCAAAAATGAATATTTGTGAACAATGTGGATATCATTTGAAAATGAGGAGTTCAGATAGAATCGAACTTTCGATTGATCCAGGCACTTGGGGTCCTATGGATGAAGACATGATCTCTCTGGATCCCATTGAATTTCAGTCTGAAGAAGAGCTTTATAAAGATCGTATTGACTTTTATCAAAGAAAGACAGGATTAACTGAGGCTATTCAAACAGGCACGGGTCAACTAAACGGTATTCCTATAGCAATCGGGGTTATGGATTTTCAGTTTATGGGGGGGAGTATGGGATCCGTAGTAGGCGAGAAAATCACCCGTTTGATCGAATATGCTACCAATAATTTTTTACCTCTTATTCTAGTGTGTGCTTCCGGAGGAGCACGCATGCAAGAAGGAAGTTTGAGCTTGATGCAAATGGCTAAAATATCTTCCGCTTTATATGATTATCAATCAAATAAAAAGTTATTTTATGTATCAATTCTTACATCTCCTACTACTGGTGGAGTGACCGCGAGTTTTGGTATGTTGGGGGATATCATTATTGCTGAACCCAATGCCTATATTGCATTTGCGGGTAAAAGAGTAATTGAGCAAACATTGAATAAAACAATACCGGAAGGTTCACAGGCGGCTGAATATTTATTCCATAAGGGTTTATTCGATCCAATCGTACCACGTAATCCTTTAAAAGGTGTTCTGAGTGAGTTAGTTCAGCTCCACGGTTTTTTTCCGTTGAATCAAAATTCAATCAAGTAGAGTCTTAAGTGAAATTTTTTGATTTGTAGTGAAAAGGTAGTTAGTTAGTTTATCAGAATCAAAGTCAAAGCCCATTACGCGGGCTTTGACTTTGTGACAAAAAAAGGAATTGTCGAAAAACAAATTATGTGGATAATTATTATTATCATTATCCGATATTACTAATGAGTAAACCTCTAGCAACAAGATAAAAAGCGAATTTTTCCTTCTGTGAAATGAAATTCGAATTTGGAGAGACAAATAAAACGAATTTGATCTTCCTCTATTGCGTATGTATATATAATTTAAATAGAGAAAAAATAGAATAGAAATATAGAGTTTTGCATCTTTCTATATCTCCCGAAAATTCTATTTTTACTAATAATCCCTGTTCTTGGATCGGATTCTAACGAATCGAATCTTTCGACAATTTGTAATAAACTCTTTCTTTAGTAAATTCAAAAATTCAAATTAGAAGACAAGAACAATAGAATAATAAGAAAAGTAAGAATAAAGTAAGATAATAAAGAAAGTGGATTATCTTATCATATACACCTATTTTATTTGATTTAAAAAGATGGGCAAGTCCTTTTATTTAATTCTACATTCCTTGCACTTATTAGATATCTATTAGATATATAGACTCGCTTAGATATACTTAGTATTTAGATATAATTAGTATAATATACCAATTATAATATAATCGTTATAAGATATATTTCTAACTAAACAATATAACAATAACAGGTACAAATATTAAATTGAGGTACCCATTTTATGACAACTTTCAGCAGTTTTCCCTCTATTTTTGTGCCTTTAGTAGGCCTAGTATTTCCGGCAATTGCAATGGCTTCTTTATCTTTGTATGTTCAAAAAACTAAGATTTTTTAGATTCGATGGGGCCAAGACCAAATCTTATCTATTTTTTTTTCAAGACTTAGATGTCATGGATACCTATTTAGTAGAATATTGTAGAACATCCGGCTTACCCGAACCGAACATAAATGAAAAAGCCCCTCTTATGCATACGTAAACATGGTATAGGGTTAAATGAATTATAGCAAGTGGATCGGTACCGAACGGATGTATGAAATTAAAGTCTATATATCTAGTAGATCCGTATAGGCGATCATATAAAGGGGATGATTTTAGATCGAAGCAATTTGATGAATTCCTTCTAAAAGTTCATATCAAAATAGTCCTAGTTGATGAGAGTTACTTCGGAAACAAAAAAAGTAAAGTCGAATTTTTTTGGTTATTCTCTCAATTCGAATAAAATGCAACTGGATCTAGTATGTATGAGTTGGCGATCAGAATCTATATGGATAGAATTTATAGTGGGATCTCGAAAAACAAGCAATTTCTGCTGGGCCTTTATCCTTTTTTTTGGTTCATTAGGGTTTTTATTAGTTGGAACTTCTAGTTATCTTGGTAGGAATTTGATATCTTTATTTCCGTCTCAGCAAATAGTTTTTTTTCCACAAGGAATCGTGATGTCTTTCTATGGGATCGCAGGCCTCTTTATTAGTTCCTATTTGTGGTGCACAATTTTTTGGAATGTAGGCAGTGGTTATGATCGATTCGATAGAAAGGAGGGAATAGTATGTATTTTTCGTTGGGGTTTTCCTGGAAAAAATCGTCGCATCTTTCTACGATTCCTTATGAAAGATATTCAGTCCATCAGAATAGAAGTTAAAGAGGGTATTTATGCTCGTCGTGTCCTTTATATGGAAATCAGAGGCCAGGGGGCCGTTCCCTTGACTCGTACTGATGAGAATTTGACTCCCCGCGAAATTGAACAAAAAGCTGCTGAATTGGCCTATTTTTTGCGTGTACCGATTGAAGTCTTTTGAAATGAATTGCAGAATAAAAGCTTTCTCGCCGGGAGGAAAAAGCTCAATCCAAGAATCCTCTTTTTTCTATAGCAGAACTAAACTGAAGTTTCTTCAGAATGCCCATTCAAACCAAAGCGGACGTATACGGAAGAGTCATAACATAAAAAAACAGTTTTTTTTGTCCACAAAAATAGTTTTTTATGCGTCTGTAAATGTAAAACCGCTCAACTTAATTCAGTAACAAAATAAGCAAGAAATCGAAATACTGGATTCATCTCATATATCAAAGTATTTCGAAATAAAGACTTTCGCTTTTTATTTGCAATATTTGGAGTTGATACGTGAGATACAGATAGATCATATCTTGTAAATTTTCTCTACTTTTCTTTTCTCAATCGGCCCCTCCCCTTTTATCCTTTCTTTTGTGCTCCTTAAGAACTAAAGAACTAAACAAGTGGATTTCTTTCTTATAACATAATGATAAACGTAATGATACCTTTTCTGTCTTTTTTTGTCACTCATTTTTGATCAGCATAATATTTTTCCTAATTTTTTTTTTCAATTATTGCTGGACTCTAGACTCTATATAGTTTAGATAACCCGCGAAAATTTTCGACATATTTGATTGCGATCTTGATATAGACAGGGCGCTCCTTCGTCTCAAAATCTGAATAGAACAATCTTTATTATTTGAAGCGGTTCTTTCGGGCAGTTATCAAAAGAGGGCAATTGCTTCGAATTTGATCAATTGAGATATCTGGAAACAATAACAATATCAATATAACAATAATATATATATTTCATTCGAATTCAAAGTGGATTCTTATTTTCTATATTCTGTATTCTTTTTAGATTCAATTAGATTCAAGGGCTAAGCACTGAATCAAAAAAAAAACAGAGAATAGATTCATGGGCCCCTACTTTATAATATAATGAAAGGCATGCTTGATAGAAAGATTAGATCACATAAAGTCAACGAATGAGGTGGGTTCATTAACAACTCACAGATGAAAAAATGGCAAAAAAGAAAGCATTCACTCCCCTTCTATATCTTGCATCTATAGTATTTTTGCCCTGGTGGATCTCTCTCTCATTTAATAAAAGTCTGAAATCTTGGATTACTAATTGGTGGGATACTAGGCAATCCGAAACTTTTTTGAATGATATTCAAGAAAAGAGTATTCTAGAACAATTCATAGAAGTAGAGGAACTCTTCCTGTTGGACGAAATGATAAAAGAATACCCGGAAACACATCTACAAAAGCTTCGTATAGGAATCCAAAAAGAAACGATCCAATTGATCAAGCTGCACAATGAGGATCATATCCATACGATTTTGCACTTCTCGACCAATCTAATCTGTTTCGTTATTCTAAGTGGTTATTCTATTTTGGGGAATGAAGAACTTCTTATTCTTAACTCTTGGGTTCAAGAATTCCTATATAATTTAAGCGACACAATAAAAGCTTTTTCTATTCTTTTATTAACAGATTTATGTATAGGATTTCATTCGCCCCACGGTTGGGAACTAATGATTGGCTCTATATACAAAGATTTTGGATTTGCTCATAATGATCAAATTATATCTGGTCTTGTTTCTACCTTTCCAGTCATTCTAGATACAATTTTTAAATATTGGATCTTTCGTTATTTAAATCGTGTATCTCCGTCACTTGTAGTTATTTATCATTCAATGAATGACTGAAAAATGATTCACGGATTCAATTATAATCTTTCTTACTTTCGAGATAAGCAAAGCATGCAAAGTCGTACTTACTTTACTCTTTCTACCCATCAGGAGAATACAATTTCTCCTCTGTTTCAGTCATTTTTTTTTCAGTTTTCAGTAAAAGTAAATAGCAGAATCGTGGCTAGGGAACTATACTAGTGACCTACCTAATTTTATTGTAGAAATTTTCGGGATCAATGATTGGACCATGCAAACTAGAAATACTTTTTCTTGGATAAAGGAGGAGATTACTCGATCCATTTCCGTATCGCTCATGATCTATATAATAACCGGGGCTTCCATTTCAAATGCATATCCCATTTTTGCGCAGCAGGGGTATGAAAATCCACGAGAAGCAACTGGGCGTATTGTATGTGCCAATTGCCATTTAGCGAATAAACCCGTGGATATTGAGGTTCCACAAGCGGTACTTCCTGATACTGTATTTGAAGCGGTTGTTAGAATTCCTTATGATATGCAACTGAAACAAGTTCTTGCTAATGGTAAGAAAGGGGCTTTGAATGTGGGTGCTGTTCTTATTTTACCAGAGGGGTTTGAGTTAGCCCCGCCTGATCGTATTTCGCCCGAGATGAAAGAAAAGATAGGCAATCTGTCTTTTCAGAACTACCGCCCCACTAAGAAAAATATTCTTGTGATAGGTCCTGTTCCTGGTAAAAAATATAGTGAAATCACCTTTCCTATTCTTTCCCCAGACCCTGCTAGTAATAAGGATGTTCATTTCTTAAAATATCCCATATACGTAGGCGGCAACAGGGGAAGGGGCCAGATTTATCCCGACGGGAACAAAAGTAACAATACTGTTTATAATGCTACGGCAGCAGGTATAGTAAGCAAAATCATACGAAAAGAAAAAGGGGGGTACGAAATAACCATAACGGATGCCTTGGATGGACATCAAGTGGTTGATATTATCCCCCCAGGACCAGAACTTCTTGTTTCAGAGGGTGAATCTATCAAACTCGATCAACCATTAACAATTAATCCTAATGTGGGTGGATTTGGTCAGGGGGATGCAGAAATAGTACTTCAAGACCCACTACGCGTCCAAGGTCTTTTGTTCTTCTTGGCATCTATTGTTTTTGCACAAATCTTTTTGGTTCTTAAAAAGAAACAGTTTGAGAAGGTTCAAGTGTCCGAAATGAATTTCTAGATCTGTGGATTTATCAACATCAAATTTGTAAAAAAGAACAAATTCTTCCTGGCAATTAGGTTAGGTATAATGAAAAAAAGGATGAAAAGTCTTTTGCTTGTTTCTATTCTTTCTCTAGGAATTGCTTTTACCGCATTCAAAACAAAATATGTATATTGTGAAGAAGACTATTTGTCTTTACCTCTTTTTTTTTCTTTTTTCAATCTAAATTGGACTAAATTGGGGGGGGTAATTATATTCCTATTGTCAGTGTCAGATTAAAATGTTACAGAATCGTTTTGTTTTCTAAATTCAATTTGAGTAGATACTAAACATAAGATAAGTAAGTGGAGAATAGAAAGGAAGGATAAATGAGGGGAACAAATAATTACAGGGAGTATTCTTCGTCTTTCTAGCCTTCGACACAAGAAAAGGGTGTGTAAAATTCCTTTTCTTGTGTCGAAATAATAACAATTACGGGACCCGTTCGTCAAAGATTTCTATTCTTAGTTTCGATTTTTCCCGATTTTTCAGAACCCTTTATTTTTTCGATTTACTTATAATAGAATAAGTAATAAGGATAATATAATAAGTATAAAATAAGTCGAAATAAGTATAATATACTAAGTAATGGACAACCAAAAAAAAGAGAAGGAATCCTTACCGATTTTTTTTGATAAAATAGAATCAAGGCGATAAACTTATAAAATAATTTCAAACTTTGATGAAATACTAAAATAAATCGAGTAAGGTTAGACTAGTCTAGAAAAGGTTTGATTGATATCTGGTCGACAGAAAAAAAAGAAATATTAAATATATATTGTGTCATCCAATTGAGTGATTCCTTTTTTTCTTCTAACCTTGAAAGTATCGATAGATACTATCGAAGAGCAGATGCTATGAATCAATTAATTGAAATTGAGTTCATTTTTCAAAAAAATCATCGGAAAAAGTGATCCATTTGTTGTCATTTATACGACCAAAATATTATGATCATGATCATTAAGAATTCAACGGGACCCTTCCTCGCGAATCAGACAAAGAAAGAGGAGGCGGGCCCCGTTGAGTTCTTACACTTTCATGCCTATAACTTAGTTCGTCCCATTATCCATTATTCCATATTACAGGGACGAACCCAATCCAGAATATGAACCATAAAAGAAAATACCTATTAAACCGATCACAGGAATACCAGTTACCGTACCTATTATCCAAAGAGGAATCCTTCCAGTAGTATCGGCCATTTATCCCGCTTCCCTCCGCATTTCATCAAGTGGTCATGCTAAAGACATAAACAGTCATAGATAATTATGAGATACAATCCTTCCGAATGGGATAAGAGAATTCCTACTATTATTTAGTATTCTACTACTCTTTTTTTTCTTAATTGAAGAAATAATTGGAAAATAAAACAGCAAGTACAAAAATGAGTAATAACCCCCAGTAGAGACTGGTACGATTCAATTCAACATTTTGTTCGTTCGGGTTTGATTGTGTCATAGCTCTATAATTAATTCGAATTAGGTTTATCGTTGGATGAACTGCATTGCTGATATTGACCCCAAAAAAGAAACGGTAGGTACAGCTAGTCCGTGAACAGCCAACCATCGCACTGTAAAAATTGGATAGGTTCGATCTATGGTCATTGGGTCCTCCTAAAAAGATCTACTAAATTCATCGAGTTGTTCCAAAGAATCAAAACGGCCAGTTATTAATGGAATTCCTTGTCGGCTCTCTGTAAAATACTCGTTTGGACGAGGGCTTCCAAACACATCATAAGCTAAACCTGTGCTGACGAATAACCAACCCGCGATGAATAGGGAAGGTATAGTAATACTATGAATGACCCAGTATCGAATACTGGTAATAATATCAGCAAAAGAACGTTCTCCTGTGCTTCCAGACATGCCGAGCTCCACATATTCTTGTAGGGGATCGATTCCGTAAAAGATGGGATCAGTAAATGGGAATTCACCGAAACTCAATCTTTGTGAGATCGTCAATATTGTACCAAAGGTATTTTTAGAGTATACCGAATCAGTATAGCTATCCTTCTTCTGACACAGCAACGCAATTTCAAACAGTATATCGACGTGAAGTGCTAGATAATTTCTTTCTTCTTCTTGCTTGTCGATGTATAACCAGGTATCATGCAATAGAAAATTCCTCAAATTCCTGGAGGTATTGGCTTGGGCCTAGAAACGGCGGATCAGGTAACCCGTGAATCCAACGAGTTGGTTTATAATAATTCATGAAGGAAATTATCATATTTCCGCAAGTCAATTAGATGCGAAATATAAAAATTGACTTTTTTTCGTAGTTGCACAAGAGGTTTTGTTTTTTGTTGGAAGCCCTCTTTTTTTTTTATTTTAAGGAATTGCTTAGTCGTCTAGTAACAAGTAAGAGTAGTCGATAGTATTAGATATAGATAAAAAAAAAAGAGCAAGGAATAAAAAAAAATTCTACTAATCAATATTTGTGAGGCGGCCTTTCTTGTATTCTTGTATTAGATCCAAAGGTTTTTTCTTGACCTAACTACAAAGATGATGAATCGATTTCTTTTTCTTTTCTACTCTTGTCCTGCCGCTCTATTTTTGTGAATACCGTTTATAATGATTGATGAAGCAAAAAATTTCAATTGAACTTATTATTTCAATTGGTATTTTTGCTTATCCCCCTCTCGTTTAAAAATTGAAACTTAGGTAAGTGCTTTATAAACATATGTATAAAAAGAACATATTTCATTTAGCTCCTTCATGCCTACTATAACTAGTTATTTCGGTTTTTTACTAGCGGCTTTAACTATAACCTCAGCTTTATTTATTGGTCTGAGTAAGATACGACTTATTTGAAAATTAATTCAATGAACGAACAATTCATAAAAACAAAGCTTTCTGTCCTATTCCATATATTCTCTAGCTCCTTACCGTGTTAATTATCAATTATTAGGTATTGATATTCATGGGCAATAGAAATTAATATTTAGGGATAGATATTACCTTTCTTTTTCTCCTTTCAAATAAATTGAAATGATTGAAGTTTTTCTATTTGGAATCGTCTTAGGTCTAATTCCTATTACTTTGGCTGGATTATTCGTAACCGCATATTTACAATACAGACGTGGTGATCAGTTGGACCTTTGATTAATTAACATACCTTTTTTGGATTAATTAACATACCTTTTTTTGACTGACCCCTTTAATTCTTAAATTTTTGAATTTCAATTTATTTAATAATTTGAATTTTATAATTTAATCCAAGGAGGTCAAATTCGAATTGCTGTTCAATTTTTTTTTTTTTTCAGTTCGGTGTAATTTTCGACCTAACAAGAGCGGAATCACGCTCTGTAGGATTTGAACCTACGACATTGGGTTTTGGAGACCCACGTTCTACCGAACTGAACTAAGAGCGCTTTCTTATCATAATAAATAAGACTGTAAAAAAGAGGATTCTTTTATTTTATAACCCCAATACATCGCGCACAACTATACTATCATATATCATATATAATATGAGAAAATGATAGATTATGTATGCTTAATTTTAATCAATCTAAAACGACTCCCTCGTTACTGCTCAAAGGAGAAGTAATAGGTAGGGATGACAGGATTTGAACCTGTGACATTTTGTACCCAAAACAAACGCGCTACCAAGCTGCGCTACATCCCTTTCAATTGGCCTACAATGTCATTGTAGAGAATCCCTGTCTTGTTTTCCACACCCTTATTTCATCTATTGATATACAAAACGGATCTTTCCATTTCCTCTTTTTGGTCTCATATCATATAACAACCATATAATGAATAATAAATGAATATTTTTAGCGGGAATTCTCAGGCGGAAAGGGACCTATTTTGTTTTGCTGTTTTAAGAAAGGGAAAATCTTATCTATCGAATCATTGTACATTTTAATTTGAATTAGGAATTCCGGGTACAAATAGACAAATCCAAGTGGTCTTTAACCACACATACATGCGATTATATATGTATTACCATAATGTAATACGATAAAGAAGGAGGATTTTAAATGCGAGATCTAAAAACATATCTTTCCGTAGCACCGGTACTAAGTACTCTCTGGTTCGGTTCTTTAGCGGGTTTATTAATAGAGATCAATCGTTTCTTCCCGGATGCGTTAACATTCCCTTTTTTTTAATTCTAGTTATTGCCGCGGGACGGGGCGAAAAAGATTAGATCGAGATACAATCAAATATCTGTGACTACTCTCTCGCCCCCCCTTTTTTTAGTTTTTTTTTTCGAATTAGATAAGAATTAGATAAAATAAATAAGGAAGGTAGAACGAAAAAAGTAGATTCAACCTCACCGAAACTCGGGTTCAAGCTCCAATTAAATTACTAGTAGAGCGAAAAGAGAAATGTGGCTGGAACAACAGTATCCTACAAGATACTTAAAGAAAATACCGTACGGTGGTTTGATTCTAAATAGAGTTCGAAATCGTTGTATTACTTATTCTTATTATTTACTATTACTCTAAATCTATATTGATTTACTATATTGATTGCAACAAAATCTTTCAAGATTTGGTTTTGAGTTAGCAACTTTTATTTCTTTTTTTTTTTCATTCCTTTCTTCTTCGCTTTTGATCGGAAAATAGAAAAGTTGGGTGAATTAAAAACTCAAAGGAGGTTCATGGCCAAGAGTAAAGATGTCCGAGTAACGATTATTTTGGAATGTACCAGTTGTGTTCGAAACGGCGTTAATAAGGAATCAACGGGTATTTCCAGGTATATTACTCAAAAAAATCGACACAATACGCCCAGTCGATTGGAATTGAAGAAATTCTGTCCCTATTGTTACAAACATACAATTCACGGGGAGATAAAGAAATAAATCGAATCAAGTGCTCGTATGTCACCACTTACCGAGAATATGAAAATATGACATTAGGTATATAATATATTAAGTATAAGTATAGAATTAGTTATATATAACGCATATTTTCTTTCTATATTATTAATATTATTTCTATATTATTAATATATTTTTATTTTTATTTATATATATTTAAATTATATATTTAAATGATAAATAATAATAAAATAAACAATAATAAAATAAACAAACCAAATCCTATTTATTATATTAATTCTATAATTTGAATTTTCAAAATAGGATTTTAGAAATAGAGATAGGGATAGGATTCTTTTTAGAAATAAGGAATAAAGAAATCATGGATAAATCCAAGCGACTCTTTCTTAAATCCAAGCGATCTTTTCGTAGGCGTTTGCCCCCGATCCAATCGGGGGATCGAATTGATTATAGAAACATGAGTTTAATTAGTCGATTTATTAGTGAACAAGGAAAAATATTATCTAGGCGAGTAAATAGATTGACCTTAAAACAACAACGATTAATTACTATTGCTATAAAACAAGCTCGTATTTTATCTTCGTTACCCTTTCTTAATAATGAGAAACAGTTTGAAAGAAGCGAGTCGACCACTAGAACTACTGCTCTTAGAACCAGAAATAAATAGGCTTACCCCTTCAAAAGAATCGAATCCGGTTGGGGAAGAAAAAAAATATTTTTTTTATTGAGCGCCTTCGCTCATCTTGTTTTGATGACCTTATCAGAACCTTATCAGAATCAGAATTTTTTATCATATTAATTTCTACTCTACCTTCCCCGAGTTCATTCTCGAGGGAACCCCATTTCATTTAAAGCATTTCGTTGGATTCCTTCCGATCTCCTTATTTTCTAATCTCGTTGGAAATCATATAAAGACAATTCCTATTTGAGATAGCTATTTGTGCAAGTATTTTACGATTCAGAAGCAACTGTTTCTTGTACAGATTGTGTATTAATCTACTATAACTATAGGATACCCCCACTCCGCGAATTACTGCATTTATTCGAGTGATCCACAAACGACGAAAATCCCTTTTTTTCCTATCTCTATCCCGATGAGCCGAAACCAAAGCTCTTATTCTTTGTTGAGTAATAGTTCGAGTAAGTCTTGAATGAGCCCCTCGAAAGCTTGATGCAAATAAACTAATTTTTTTTCGACGTCTACGAGCTATATATCCCCGTTTAATTCTGGTCATTGAATAAAAGAAATTTTGATGAATAACTAATTCTTTCTTTCAGTTATTCTTTTCTAGTCTATTAATAACAAAACGGATTCTTCCAATGTATAAAATAAAAATTCCAATGGCTTTTGCTACTCTAACCGTCCCGACCACGATTTTTCCTTTTTTCTAGGCATTTCATTTCGCCTTGAAATAAGAAATTGTATTGATACTAGGTATCAAAAAAAGCATATTAACTAAAATAAAGGAGTAAATAGAAATGGATAAATAAATAGTGGGTTCCATCGTTTCTATGGTTACTTCTTAAACGGTGAGGTCCTCTCTATACACCGGAGCTCATTCCTTCATTTAATTGGTAACTTGTACAGTTCACACTCTTCGGCTCTACTCATAAATTTTCCAGTAATAGATCTTTCACAACGAGATCTATCTTATACAGTAACGGTATGTAAGGATGAGGATTAATTGGGCAGCTGACCCTGTTAGTCCGTTCTTTGCAAGAGTCGAAGCATAATCTTTTTGCTTTTTAAATAGGATTTTCCCCGCTTAATGGATAAGCATTTGCTACCAATGGGGAATTTTTTCTCATCTTAAATTCCAAGATTGGATTTGCGCCAATGGAAACCATAAATTTCATACACAATAGAAGGATATGGTAGATCTATCTTTTTTAGATAGTGAACGGACGAACCCCATTCTATTCACTGGTATGGATCGTTGATACTGAAAAAGTTGTTTCTTTTTTCTCAGCCCATGATCTGAACAAGTCGCACATACACCCTAGTACATGTTCCTCGGCGCTGAGGACATCCCCCAAGAGCAGGGGATTTCGTGACATTTCTAATTGGCTGTCTTGCATTTCTAATAAGTTGTTTAATAGTTGGCATACTGAATCATATACATAATAGACTGGTTTAGATCGATCCTAACCAGATGATTCTGAATTACTTCTTTTTCTATTTAATAGATTAATAAAATATTAACCCCTTAGGCTTAAGTTAAGAAGGAAAGGAAGAAGAGGGATTAAATCAATCTTAATAAAATTGTGGATTGGTGTTAAATCGTTGCTATTGCTATTTGTTATTTAACTTATTTAACCGCTACAAGATCCACAATTCCATGAGCTTGGGCTTCTGTTGCTGACATAAAAACATCTCTTTCCATGTCTTCGGATACAACCCATAGGGGCTTGCCCGTTCTTTGTACATAAACCCTTGTGAGGCTTTCGCGAAGTTTCAGTAGTTCTTCCGCTTCCAGGATAAATTCTCCTGTTTGTGCCTCATAAAAAGAACTAGCAGGTTGATGGATCATTACCCTGATGATATAACATAATAAAAGGTTCTTCTAACTCACATAATGAGGCGAGAAGAATAGCTAAAAATAGCTAAAGAATAATAAGAAAAAAAAGATAGAATTGAACAACCGTACAGGCATTTTTTGTGCATTGCATACGGCTTTCCAATGGAATTCTCTTTTTTCTTTCATCGAAAAAAGAAAAAGAGAAAATATAGAGAGCGTCTATTAGACCCAGATCACTAAATAATCCAATTACCACCCTTCTTTTTTTTTCTTTTTTTTCGGAAAAGTTCAAAAATACTATGATGGCTCCGTTGCTTTATATATTTATTTCGTCTGTAATTCAGCAATCCCAAAGTTTCTTTTTTTTTTTCAAAAAGAAAGAAAAAAAATAGTCTTTTTTTTTTTTCGTACTCTTTTATTTTATAACATAAATATTGTTATAAATATTGTTAATAGCCTCTGGTGTGAAAAGAAAAAAAGTTTGTGACGCTGAGATGGGCCCACGAAAGCTAAGATAAAATTGGAAATGCCCTTTCTCTCATACTACTCTTTCGATACATAATCTAATGTTTTGAAAAAAAAAAGAAATCAAAAAAATTTCATATCGAATTCGAAGTGCCATGCTATTATTACTTACTAATTCATATTTCATAGGGCGAAGGCATAGTCTTCTTTTTTCTTTCCATCAAATAAAAAAACTCATTGGCGCCGAGCGTGAGGGAATGCTAGACGTTTGGTAATTTCTCCTCCGGCCAGGAGAAAAGATCCCATTGAAGCAGCCAATCCCATGCATATTGTATGCACATCTGGTTGCACAAATTGCATAGTATCATAAATAGCTACTCCGGATATTACCCATCCGCCAGGAGAGTTTATAAACAAATACAGATCTTTGGTATCATTCTCTATACTGAGATATACCATAAGACCAATAAGTTGATTCGAGATCTCGCTATCAACCTCTTGGCCTAAAAAAAGTAATCTTTCTCGATAAAGTCGGTTGATTAGGATAAAATTGTATCCCTTAGTAGCCGTACAGGCACCTTTTGATGCATACGGTTCAACAAAAATTGCGAAAAAAAAATCAATGTGTAGATTCCAGCCATCCTTCGTTTTTTCTAGTGTGCCTTTTCTAACTTCTAATTTCTAACGAAGGGGCTTTTTCTTACATTTTAAAAATAAAATGAAATTCAAAATGAAATTAAAGAAAGATAAGTTTTGGCCCGTTTTCCTATAATCTATAATATAGAAAAAATTCGCTAAACTTATCGCACAAACTTTTCATTGATCTATTTTTTTTCATTGGGATTCAATCCAAATCATGATGTCATTTTCTTGTTCCTGAATGGGTTTCATCAATTTTTTATTCAATTTTTTTAGGTTTATGCTCTACTCCGAGTAAAGATCCGCCCGATTTTGATTTGCGCATATAGGACAAATGACCCAATACCACATCTTTTTGCTATGATTTCATTTCCTTTTTTATTTTAATTTAATTCCTTTTTCTTTCATGTTTTCCGCCAAATATTCAACGTATTTCTCATATTATTCGATTGATTAATAGTTTGAAATCGTTCTTATTTCTATTTCGAATTTGTAAATAAAAAAGATTTATGATTATGATATAGGTGGTAATCATAAATGTATTACCAATTGGGTTTTTTCTAAACGGAGCCTGGATGCTTCATTTTTTCGGTCCAACCAAGCCAACCATAAATCAGTCTAATTGAAAATATTAATCTGGATACCCCCCCAAAAAAATGAAATGGATCTCTAATTGCACTTCATTACACTTCGCGCTACAAATTTTTGATAATTCAATCAATCTTTTTGGGGCGAAACAGAGGATATCTCGATCGGGCGAGAGAACGGGGGAATCCCATATGACCCAATATATTTGACAAGTCGCACTATACGTCAACCCAAACTGCATCTTCCTCTCCCGGATTTCGAAAAGGAACTTTTGGAACACCAATAGGCATTAAAGGAAAGAAAAAGAATTAAATACTATATTTCACTTTGATCTGGAAGCGTAATAATGGTCTTAATAATATTGGCCTCATATTTTATACATAGATAGAATAAGGCCATAAAATAAAGAAAGACAGAATGAATGAAAGAGAATTCTTACCAATAGGTCCTTTGAATGACGAACAAATAGGGATGCGTTCATTCATAAAAAATAGGATCAACCCCCATTGCGTATTGATACTTATCGGGTATAGAATAGATCTGCTTCTCTTTTTTCTTCTGAGCCGAATTCTTCCCTTAATTACTAATGGAATAGAACAAATATTAATCCTTTCTCCGAAAGAATCCACCGAAAAGGGGAGGTATTCCAATGCAATAAAGTTACATAGTGTCTATTTTTCGTTGATAAAGGGGTATTTCCATGGGTTTGCCTTGGTATCGTGTTCATACTGTCGTATTGAATGATCCCGGTCGCTTGCTTTCTGTTCATATAATGCATACGGCTCTGGTTGCTGGTTGGGCCGGTTCAATGGCTCTATATGAATTAGCCGTTTTTGATCCCTCCGATCCCGTTCTTGATCCAATGTGGAGACAAGGTATGTTCGTTATACCCTTCATGACTCGTTTAGGAATAACCAATTCATGGGGCGGTTGGAGTATTACAGGGGGGACTATAACAAATCCGGGTATTTGGAGTTACGAAGGTGTGGCCGGAGCACATATTGTGTTTTCTGGCTTGTGCTTCTTGGCAGCTATCTGGCATTGGGTATATTGGGATCTAGAAATTTTTTGTGATGAGCGCACAGGAAAACCTTCTTTGGATTTGCCCAAGATTTTTGGAATTCATTTATTTCTCTCAGGAGTGGCTTGCTTTGGCTTTGGCGCATTTCATGTAACAGGATTGTATGGTCCTGGAATATGGGTGTCGGACCCTTATGGACTAACTGGCAAGGTCCAACCTGTAAATCCGGCGTGGGGCGTGGAAGGTTTTGATCCTTTTGTTCCGGGAGGAATAGCCTCTCATCATATTGCAGCAGGGACATTGGGCATATTAGCGGGCTTATTCCATCTTAGTGTCCGCCCGCCCCAACGTTTATACAAAGGATTACGTATGGGAAATATTGAAACCGTCCTTTCCAGTAGTATAGCTGCTGTCTTTTTTGCAGCTTTTGTTGTTGCCGGAACTATGTGGTATGGTTCAGCAACTACCCCCATCGAATTATTTGGTCCTACTCGTTATCAATGGGATCAAGGATACTTCCAGCAAGAAATATATCGAAGGGTTAGTGCTGGGTTAGCCGAAAATCAAAGTTTATCAGAAGCTTGGTCTAAAATTCCTGAAAAATTAGCTTTTTATGATTACATTGGCAATAATCCGGCAAAAGGAGGATTATTCAGAGCGGGTTCAATGGACAACGGGGATGGAATAGCCGTTGGGTGGTTAGGGCACCCTATCTTTAGAGATAAAGACGGGCGTGAACTTTTTGTACGTCGTATGCCTACTTTTTTTGAAACATTTCCGGTTGTTTTGGTAGACGGAGACGGAATTGTTAGAGCGGATGTCCCTTTTAGAAGGGCAGAATCAAAGTATAGTGTCGAACAAGTAGGTGTAACTGTTGAGTTCTATGGCGGCGAACTCAATGGAGTGAGTTATAGTGATCCTGCTACTGTGAAAAAATATGCTAGACGTGCTCAATTGGGTGAAATTTTTGAATTAGATCGTGCTACTTTGAAATCCGATGGTGTTTTTCGTAGCAGTCCGAGGGGTTGGTTTACTTTTGGGCATGCTTCGTTTGCCTTGCTTTTCTTCTTCGGACACATTTGGCATGGTGCTAGAACCCTGTTCAGAGATGTTTTTGCCGGTATTGATCCAGATTTGGATGCTCAAGTGGAATTTGGAGCATTCCAAAAACTTGGAGATCCAACTACAAGAAGACAAGTAGTCTGATGCAAGATTGCTTTGTTATTTTTCGCTTCTACTTCTATTTGTGATTTGCCATAGGCTGCTGGAAAAATCTTGATTTAAATCGCTGCCTTTTCTTTGATTCTTGTTCTTTCTTTATTTTATTCGGGAGATGATTCCAAATAAACAGGTACGGAAGCTATAATTGTAAACCACGATCGAATTTATGGAAGCATTGGTTTATACATTCCTCTTAGTATCTACTCTAGGGATAATTTTTTTCGCTATCTTTTTTCGAGAACCGCCTAAAATTCTAACTAAAAAAATGAAATGATTTTTCATTATCTCAATTGAAGTAATGAGCCTCCCAATATTGGGAGGCTCATTACTTCAATTAGTCCCCGTGTTCCTCGAATGGATCTCTTAATTGTTGAGAGGGTTGCCCAAAAGCAGTATATAAGGCGTACCCAGTAAAACTTACAAGTAAACCAGATATAGAGATGGCGACTAAGGTTGCTGTTTCCATTATTATATAATTTCAAGATCACAATGGGTCTATGATAAGATTGTTTATTTACAGCGGAATGATATACAAAGTCAACAGATCTCACTGAATACAAAATAAGATTTATGGCTACACAAACCGTTGAGGGTAGTTCTAGATCTGGTCCAAGACGAACTGTTGTAGGGGATTTTTTGAAACCATTGAATTCGGAATATGGTAAGGTAGCCCCTGGATGGGGAACGACTCCTTTGATGGGTGTCGCAATGGCTTTATTTGCGATATTCTTATCTATTATTTTGGAGATTTATAATTCTTCCGTTTTACTGGATGGAATTTCAATGAATTAGATTCACAAGAATCACGAAGCCTCGCTTTTCAATACAAAAAGTGAAACTTTTAGTTCTCGGATTTTTTTAGCCCCATTCTATTTCGGTAGTTCGACCGCGAAATTTATTTGTTTCTGTATTTCCGGAATATGAGTGTGTGACTTGTTATAATTGATCCTATTGATAGTACAGAAAATGGGTCTGTCATCTTGATCGAGATAGTTTTATCCCGTCGGATAGTCATTCTAGTATCTGGAGCACGGAATATATGAAATGGATCACAAAGTATTTGAACTATGATTCATACTTAATATTCAAACCTCGTGGCCGGACTCAAAAAAAAATTCAAAGAAAGAGTTATATTATTTATAAATCGAAAGATTTTTTATTCTTTCAAACTCTCATTTAGTTTATGCTTATTTTGATCAAAGGACAAACCTTTCTTTTCTTTGTATTTTTTTTTATTATATCTATTCTATTGATTGAATAAGTGATGATCCAATGGTTCTTACTCAAAGAATCTTTGGACTTAGTTTGAAGGTTTTATTGAATCATCGCGGTTCTGGTATGAATCTGAAGTTTCAATTGATTCATAGGGTCTTAACAAGAGAATTCCTATCAAAAAGAAAGAAAACAAGAATAAAACCACATTTCATACAAAGAACAAATCAAAGCAAAGAAAAATAAATAAGTAGGTAAATAGAAGATTCAAGAGGCCTGTAACGATCAACATAAAGACGACTGCGCCGACTTGATTTTTTGGCATTATAATTACAACTACAAAAAAGAGCTTTCGGATTTTCACTCTTTTGTGTCTTCAGATAAAATTGAATGAAAAGATTAAGAAGTTTCAAACTTTCTATTCCATATCCGTTTCAGCTATTACTTGGTTGTTTTTGTTTGAGCTGTACGAGATGAAATTCTCATATACGGTTCTCGGGGGGGGTCCTCTTGGTTTACCTATCTCAATAAAGTCTATGATTGGTTCGAAGAGCGCCTCGAAATTCAGGCGATTGCAGATGATATAACTAGTAAATATGTTCCTCCTCATGTTAACATATTTTATTGTCTAGGAGGAATTACGCTTACTTGTTTTTTGGTACAAGTAGCTACAGGATTTGCTATGACTTTTTACTATCGTCCAACCGTTACTGAGGCTTTTGCTTCTGTTCAATACATAATGACTGAAGCTAACTTTGGTTGGTTAATCCGATCAGTTCATCGATGGTCGGCAAGTATGATGGTCTTAATGATGATCCTGCACGTATTTCGTGTCTATCTCACTGGTGGTTTTAAAAAACCTCGCGAATTAACTTGGGTTACAGGCGTGGTTCTGGGTGTGTTGACCGCATCTTTTGGCGTAACAGGTTATTCCTTACCTCGGGACCAAGTTGGTTATTGGGCAGTCAAAATCGTAACAGGCGTTCCGGACGCTATTCCGGTAATAGGATCGCCTTTGGTAGAGTTATTACGTGGAAGTGCTAGTGTGGGACAAGCCACTTTGACCCGTTTTTATAGTTTACACACTTTTGTATTACCCCTTCTTACTGCTGTATTTATGTTAATGCATTTCCTAATGATACGTAAGCAAGGCATTTCGGGTCCTTTATAGAGAATATAGACCATAGCTATATTGTAACCAATAATTTATCTTATTACTTGGGGGAGGAACAATAGTATTTCATTGCTACAAATATGGATTATTGAAAAAAAAATAAGACATGTATTTGGATATTTCCTTTCAACTACAACAATATTCTATTATTTATTTGATATGACATGAATAGTTGAAGGGAATTCCCCGAAGAGAAAATGGATTATGGGAGTGTGTGACTTGAACTATTGATTGGGCCGTGCAGAAATATGCCTTTATCTGCTACATTGGAATTCACAACCAAATGTGTCTTTGTTTCAACCACCGTGTAAGCCCCATACAAAGGATAGGCTGGTTCGCTTGAAGAGAATCTTTTCTATGATCAGACCTGACGATGTTGTGTATAAATAGGGCTCCGTAAGATCCAGTAGAATAAGTGATTTGGCATAATCCAAATTAGATTTTAGTTTTTTTTTTTACTTTCTTATCTTAATAGTATGAAAATGCATTCATTTCTTCTGCATCGACCCGATTTAATTATACTATCGGAGTGAAACAAGGGATCTAAAGAAGAGCAAAGGCTAGACTATATTAGTAACAAGTAAATCCTTTGTATGTAAAAAATCTCGATATATTTTTGGGATAAAGGTGAATCGCAAGGCCTAAGACGACCCATAAAGCACTTGATCACGATCAACTTTGTACGCCTACTTGGGTATTGAGCATTTACCTGTAAAAATGAAATTCCTTGGAATGTATAATTGCAACTCCGTAAAATGGAATCGGGTACCTTTTTTCTTACATATGGAACCATTCATATATGTGGGGATAACATATAGATTTATTTTAAACATATAGAATATAGATTTATTTTATAGGTATCCGTTTGTATCCATTTGATTCGATTGACTTTTGCTTGAGCCGGATGATGAAAAATTATCATGTCCGGTTCCTTTGGGGGATGGATCTAGAAAAATTCACCTATCCTAATAACAAAAAAACCTGACTTGAACGATCCTGTATTAAGAGCTAAATTAGCTAAAGGTATGGGTCATAATTATTATGGGGAACCCGCATGGCCCAATGATCTTTTATATATTTTTCCAGTAGTAATTCTCGGTACTATTGCTTGTAACGTGGGCTTAGCGGTTCTAGAACCTTCAATGATTGGTGAACCCGCGGATCCATTTGCAACTCCTTTGGAAATATTACCTGAATGGTATTTCTTTCCTGTATTTCAAATACTTCGTACAGTCCCTAACAAGTTATTGGGTGTTCTTTTAATGGTTTCAGTACCCGCGGGATTATTAACAGTACCGTTTTTGGAAAATGTTAATAAATTCCAAAATCCATTTCGTCGTCCAGTAGCGACAACCGTTTTTTTGATTGGTACTGCAGTAGCCCTTTGGTTGGGTATTGGAGCAACATTACCGATTGATAAATCCCTAACTTTAGGTCTTTTTTAAATTGAATCAATTAAAAAAAAATATCATGATGTGCGTATCTAGGGAGTAGTCACTTCAAAGGCAAAGTGAATTCTCCCTAGATACATTTATTCAATTCTGGTCCGAATCTATGGATTGTGCTGAAGGTTCAAAATCCATTGGATTAAAAATTTTGATAAATCAATTTCGAAATGCTTTTTCTACTTCTTTTCTAGAATGCCCAATATTTGTTTTACATCTTCTATGCGAAAGTGTTCAATTTTCATAAGGTCTTCTCGACTGTTATTCAAAAGGTCCAATAATGTATGTATATTGGACTTTTTGAGACAATTATAGATCCTGGGAGGCAATTCTGATTGGTCAATAAAAATCGATTTCAATGCTATTTCTTTTTTCTTTTTTGTTAGTTTAACTAATCTATCATGAAACGGAAAAAAAGGTAAAGTAACATCGTGTTGATTGTTTTCTAAATGTAAGTTTTCTTCTTCCGCATGTAGAAAAGGAATAAATAAATCAATCAAATTGCGAGAGGCTTCATGAAGTGCTTCTTTCGGAGTTAAACTTCCATTTGTCCATATTTCTAGAAAAAGTATCTCCTGTTTTTCATTATCATTCCCATAACAATGAATACTATGATTCGCATTTCGAACAGGCATGAATACAGCATCTATAGGATAACTTCCGTCGTGAAAGTTCTTTGGCGTTTTTATACCGTATCCTCTATTTCTCTCGATTTGTAATCCAATACACAAATCAATTGGTTCGGTTAGGCTGGCTACATGCTGTGTATTATCAACGATTTCCACAGAAGGTGGTAAGATGATGTCTTGAGCAGTTACATATCCGGGACCCTTGGCACAAATAAAGGCGTTACGAGTTCCATACAAATTCCCTCTCAATACAATTTCTTTCAAATTCATTAAAATTTCATGGACTGATTCTTGAATACCTACTATGGTAGAATATTCGTGGGGTATTTTCTCAGATTTTGCACGTGTAATGCATGTTCCTTCTAGTTCTCCAAGCAAAGCTCTTCGCATCGCAATGCCTATTGTGTCGGCTTGGCCTTTCATAAGTGGAGACAGAATAAAGCGTCCATAATAAAGGCGCTTACTATCTGTTCTTGATTCAACACACTTCCACTGTCGTGTCCGAGTCGAAGTAGAGACTTTTACTTTCTCTCGAACCATAGTAATATTATTTTATTTGATCAGATCATTGAATCATTTATTTCTCTTGAAATCTCTTTAGTTTCTACACACGTCTTTTTTTAGGGGGTCTACAGCCATTATGTGGCATAGGGGTTACATCCCGTACGAAACTTAATAGTATACCACTTCTACGAATAGCTCGTAATGCTGCATCTCTTCCGAGACCAGGACCCTTTATCATAACTTCTGCTCGTTGCATACCTTGGTCTACTACTGCTCGAATAGCATTTCCCGCTGCGGTTTGAGCAGCAAAAGGGGTCCCCCTTCTTGTACCCTTGAATCCACAAGTGCCGGCGGAGGACCAAGAGATTACCCGACCCCGTACATCTGTAACAGTAACAATGGTATTGTTGAAACTTGCTTGAACATGAATAACTCCTTTTGGTATTCTACGTGCACTTTTCCGTGCACTACTGCGCCCATTCCTACGTGAACCAACTTTTGGTATAGGTTTTGCCATATTTTATCATTTCATAAAGATAAGTCAGAGATATATGGATATATCCATTTCATGTCAAAACAGATCTTCTATTTTTATTTGTTTATCGCTTTCTTTAAGATTAGTTTCTTTTCTTTCAGGAGTTCTTTTTGGAATAGAAAGATTATCCTTGTCTTTGTTTATGTCTCGGGTTAAAACAAATTACGATAATTCGTCCCCTCCTACGGATTAGGCGACATTTTTCACAAATTTTACGAACGGAAGCCCTTATTTTCATAGTTGTTATTCCTTAAATTTTTCCGAATTCGCTTATTGGAAGAAAATAAGTTTCTTGAAATTTGAATTGGATCCCCCCAAAAGGAATCTTGAAGTTGAAAAAACTACCTAATCGTTCGAATCCTTGTTGCGAAGTCTATAAATTATACGCCCCCCTGGTTGAATCATAAGCACTTACTTCACTTTTGTTGACTCTATCCCACGTTGGTAAAACTCTCCCGAAACATAACCTAAAATCAGTTCTTCATTATCTAAAGGAATCCGGAGTGGGAGTGATTTACTAATTAAACCTTCATGAATCCATTTTTTTGTTCTTTTATTCCAGGTAAAACTTCCTTGACGTATCAACTACCGTAGGGCAGGAGGAGTTCTATTAGACAACCCGTGCTTTTTTCTTTTTTTTTTTTGCACAAATGGAGAGTTTCGGATACAATTCGTATACCGGACAGATTACCATATATAACACAAAATTTCTCCACCGATTCCTTCTAGTCGAGCCTCCCGGTCTGTCATTATACCCCGAGAAGTAGAAAGAATTACAATCCCCATCCCGCCTAAAATCCTAGGAATTTGTTGATAGTTAGAATAGATTCGTAGACCTGGTCGACTGATCCGTCGTAAATTTAAAATAGTTCTATGTGGTCCTTTTCTATTCCTTCTATGTCGTAGGGTTAAAACCAAAAAATATTTGTTGCGTTCCCGATGTTTCCTTACGTTATCGATAAAACCTTCTCGTAAAAGTATTTTAACAATGTTTTCAGTGATGTTAGTAGATCCTATTTGAATCGTTCCTTTTCTATTCATATCAGCATTTCGTATAGAGGTTATTATGTCAGCAATAGTGTCCTTACCCATGGTAAACTAAAATTTTTGTTGCTCCCGAATTTTGATATAACCAACGTGGTCTTTTTTTTTTTTTACTTAGTAAAGGTATATACGTGAGACACAATCTACTAATTAATCTATGCCATTTAAATACTCTAAATACTCTAACTATACTTGGGTCTCGTCTTATAATACCTCGGGAGCTAATGAAACTATTTTAGTGAAATTTAACTGTCTCAATTCCCGGGCGATCGCACCAAAAATTCGAGTTCCTTTTGGATTTCCTTCTTGATCAATGACAACGGCAGCATTGTCATCATATCGTATTATCATCCCGTTGTCGCGTTTGAGTTCTTTACGAGTACGTACAATTACAGCTCTGATCACTTCTGATCTTTCTAGAGGTGT
This sequence comes from Gossypium raimondii, assembly GCF_025698545.1. NCBI lineage: Eukaryota > Viridiplantae > Streptophyta > Magnoliopsida > Malvales > Malvaceae > Gossypium > Gossypium raimondii. Next base: position 85,243 of record NC_016668.1, read on the forward strand.
ATTTGGTACTGCTTCCTTGATCACAGCAACAATAACGTCACCAATATGAGCATATCGGCGATTACTAGCTCCTATGACTCGAATACACATCAATTCTCGGGCCCCGCTGTTATCTGCTACATTCAAATGGGTCTGAGGTTGAATCATTTTTTTAATCTCTTTTTTCAATGTAACAAAGGACGAAGAAAAAAAGAAATATTGTTTGTCAAAAAAAAAGGAAACTCGCAATTGTTTTTTTATTCCCAAGACAAGACTTCTTTCCTTTGGTTCTATATTCCTATCCTGAAATAATGAATTGAGTTTTTATAGGCATTTTTGACGCCGCTATTGAAATAGCCTTTCTGGCTATATTTTCGGCTACTCCGCTCATTTCATAAAGTATTCTGCCCGGTTTAACGACAGCTACCCAATACTCGGGAGATCCTTTCCCCGAACCCATACGTGTTTCTGTAGGTCTTACCGTAACGGGTTTGTCTGGAAATATACGTACCCATATTTTTCCACCACGGCGTACATTTCGTGTCATTGCGCGGCGCCCCGCTTCTATTTGTCTAGATGTAATCCAAGCGGGTTCAAGTGCTTGAAGAGCATATCTACCGAAACAAATCCGATTACCTCGATACGATATCCCCTTCATTCTTCCTCTATGTTGTTTACGAAATCGGGTTCTTTTGGGGTTATAGTTGATGGTTGTTGTTTATGAATTCCATCTCTACTACAGAACTGGACATGAGAGTTTCTTCTCATCCAGCTCCTCGCGAAAAAAAAAAATGACTAAAAAAATATTTAATTCTTAATCTTAAGATATACAGGTAGTTAATGAATAATTGAATCTTGGGATTCTTTGCTTTGCGATTTTATCTGATCTATTAGAAATTTGTATATCTTGTTTGGATCTATTGGATATATATAAGTATAAGGAATTAAACACGGATTCTATTTCTAGATAATGTCTTATCTTGGTTTTGTTATAATGTTATAACGAATCTTTATTTTGTTTTTTATCATATTCATATCAGATTCAGATCGACAAAAATTGAACAATCAAATAAAATTAAACTCAAATTTTCGCGGGCGAATATTTACTCTTTTTCTAGTTCAGTTGTCGGGTTAACCCATGACCTCTCAGAATCAGAATAAAAAGAAATGCAGTGGTCTCTGGTTTGTTCCGCCATCCTCCCCGATAAATCATTAGGATTCGTTTTCAATAGAATCCTCCGCATTCACGGGTTCCGTCGTCCCCATCGCTCTCGATTAATGCTTAGGTCTGAATTCTCCAATGGAGCCTTAATTTAATATTTCTATTTATTTAATAAAATAAAAATAAAATTTGTTCTTGAGTCAACCTTCTCAGTCTTTATTGACTTAAGTTAAGGCTCTTGATTTTTTCTTCAATGAACAGATATTCATCTAATTATTGATGAATCTCTATTGATGCTCTATTACATTGCTCTTTATGAGATGCTTCATAGACCTTACATATTGGAATCCTATGTCATTTCATTGCTATTTCTGTTTCTCTCTTTCTCTCATCCTTCTATTTATCCACATACTTTTTATTTTGCTTCACAATTTCGATCTATTCATAATCAGATTGGTTTTGTCTTTTACTTAATGCAAAAAAAATTCAGTTGCTATAATGATATGACCAATATATCATATCTTGACTGATTCTTTGGATCCAGATAATCCGAAGCGATGAGTTGGTTATTAGTGCTATAGTTATTAGCTTATACTGTGGTCCGCCCATTTTTTTTGAATCCTAAGCCTAAAAACCCAACGAGTCGCACACTAAGCATAGCAATTATATCAAATGATCAATCAAATTTTTATTTAACCTTATAGAATTTAGAACTGCTCATTTTTTGATTTTTATGTTCAATCAAAAAATCAAAGAATTTGTCATTTTTTGTTCTATCGCAGAATAGAACGGAAAGACAAGTAGAGTCTTATTCTTATTATTCTTCGTCTATAAATATCCAAATTTTGATTCCTAATACCCCATAGATAGTTCGAACTCTATAAGAGCAATACTCAATTTTCGCTCCAATGGTTTGTAGAGGAACCCTACCTTCTCGGATCCATTCGACACGTGCGATTTCTTTTCCGTCGATACGCCCTGCAATTTGTATTTGAATTCCTTTTGTATCCGCTTGCTCAGTTAATTCAATAGCCTTTTTCATTGCCTTTCGAAATGAAACTCGATTCTTTAATTGTCCGGCTATAAATTCGGCAAGAATATTAGGGTGCCCATAAGG
>NC_016668.1:115000-130000 GCF_025698545.1 Gossypium raimondii
GGGGGAAAGTGAGGAAGAAAGAAACATAGAAATAGAAACTATTTCCGAAGGGGGAGGGGCTAACCAGAAACAGGGGACCGAAGAAAATACTTCTTCTTACCTTTTTTCGGAGGAAGAGGTGGATCCGAGCAAAATGGACGAAACAGAAAAGCTACGAGTGACTGGAAAGAAAAAAAAAAAAAGAAAGGGCGAACTCCACTTTGTTTTTAAAGAGACATACTATAAAAATAGACCGGTTTATGAAACTTCTTATCTGGATGGGAATCAAGAAAGTTCGAAGTTAGAAATATTAAAAAAAAAAGAAGATAAATATTTATTATGGATTGAAAAACCTCTTGTGACACTTCTTTTTGATTCTAAACGATGGAATCGACCTTTGCGATATATAAAAAATGACCGGGTTGAAAATGCTATAAAAAATGAAATGTCACAATATTTTTTTTATACATGTCAAAGTGATGGAAAAGAAAAAATATCTTTTACGTATCCACCCAGTTTAGCAACTTTTGGGGAAATGATACAAAAAAAAATATATTTTTTCACACCAGAAAAATTGTTTTCTGATGAATTGTATACTGATTGGAGTTTTATCAATGAACTAAAAAGAAGAAATTTGAGTAAAGAGTTTATAAAAAGAGTCGAATCTTTAGATAAGGAATCTTTTGATCTGGGCATACTTGAAAAAAGGACTCGATTCTCTAATAATGAAACTAAAAGAGAATACTTGCCTAAACTATATGATCCTTTCTTGCATGGACCCTACCGCGGAAGAATCAAAAAATGGGGTTCTCCTTTAAGCATAAATCAAACTTATAAAAAAAAAAACACGGATCCGTTTTGTATAAATAAGATTCATGCTCTACTTCTTACTACTGATTATCACGAACTTGAACAGACACTAGATACACTCAATAGAAAATCATTAGCAACAGAAAAAGAACTCTCTTTATTGACATTGACAGAAGATGAACAGGGAAATATCGATTCCGAGGATCGAGTCAAAATTTTGAAATTTTTATTCAATATAGTTATAACTAATCCCAACAATCAAACAATTAGAAAAAAATCTATTGGAATAAAAGAAATAAGTAAAAAAGTTCCTCGATGGTCATACAAATTAATCGACGATTTAGAACAACAGGAGGGCGAAAACGAGGAAAATGTAACAGCAGAGCATGAAATTCGTTCAAGAAAATCCAAGCGCGTCGTGATTTTTACTAATAACCAGGCAAACGCCGATACTTATACTAATACCAAGGATGCTAATGATCCTGATCAAACAGACGAAGTGGCTTTGATACGCTATTCGCAACAATCGGATTTTCGGCGCGACATAATAAAAGGTTCCATGCGTGCCCAAAGGCGTAAAACAATTACTTGGGAGCTGTTTCAAGCAAATGTACATTCCCCCCTTTTTTTGGACAGAGTAGACAAACCACTCTTTTTTTCTTTTGATATTTCTGGACCGCTGAAACGAATATATCGAAATTGGATATGTAAAAACAAAGAATCAAAAATTTATGATTATACAGAAAAAAAGATCGAGAAAAAAGACGAGGCCAAAAGAGAAAAATACAAAAGAGAAGAGAAAATGAGGATAGAAATAGCAGAAGCTTGGGATAGTCTTTTACTTGCTCAAGTAATAAGGGGCTCCGTGTTAATAACCCAATCAATTCTTAGAAAATATATTATATTACCTTCACTGATAATAGTTAAAAACATTGCCCGTATGTTATTATTTCAATTTCCTGAGTGGTCTGAGGATTTAACGGATTGGAATCGAGAAATGCATGTTAAATGCACTTATAATGGTGTTCAATTATCCGAAACAGAATTTCCAAAAAACTGGTTAACAGACGGTATTCAGATAAAGATCCTATTTCCTTTTTGCCTGAAACCTTGGCACAGATTTAAACTACAACCCTCTCATAAAGATCCAATGAAAAAAAAGAAAGGTCAAAAGAATGATTTTTGCTTTTTAACAGTTTGGGGAATGGAAACTGAACTCCCTTTCGGCTCTCCTCGAAAACGGCGTTCGTTTTTTGAGCCTATTTTTAAAGAACTAAAAAAAAAAAGAAAAAAATGGAAAACGAAATGTTTTATAGCTTTAACAATTTTAAAAGAAAAAACGACATTGTTTCGAAAAGCTTCAAAAGAAACAAAAAAATGGATCACTCAAAGCATTCTATTTCTAAAGGGACTAATAAAAGAACTTTCAAAAATAAATCCAATTCCATTTTTTGGGTTGAGAGAACCATATGAATTGGGCGAAACTAAAAAGGATTCGATAATCAGTAATAAGATGATTCACAAATCATCCCTTCAAATTCAATCTATGGCGTGGACAAATTATTCATTAACAGAAAAAAAAATAAAAGATCTGACTAAGAGAACAAACACAATCAAAAATCAAATACAAAAAATTCTAATTATAAAAGAGAAGAAAAACGAATTTCTAACTCAAGAAATAAATAGTAGTTCTAACAAAATAAGTTATCAGGATAAAATAGTAGAATCAGCAAAAAAATTTTGGCAAATAGTAAAAAGAAGAAATATTCGATTAATCCGGAAATTCTATTTTTTTATAAAATTTTTCATTGAAAAGATATACATGGATATTCTTCTATATATCATTAATATTCCAAGAACCAATACCCAACTTTTTCTTGAATCAACAAAAAAAATCATTGAGAACTTCATTCACAATAATGAAGCAAATCAAGAAAGAATTAATAAAACAACTAAAAATACAACTCATTTTATTTCAACTATAAAAACCTCACTTTCTTCACTTTCTAATATTAGTATTAGAAATAAAAATGAAAAAGCTTTTTGTGACTTATCCTCCCTCTCACAAGCATATGTATTTTACAAATTATCACAAACCCAAGTTATTAGTTTTTATAAATTCAAACCTATCCTTCAATATCATGGAACATCTCTTTTTCTTAAAAATGAAATAAAAGATTATTTTGAAGAACAGGGAGTATCTCATTCCAGATTAAGACATCATTATGGGTTAAGACAGAAAATCGTTTGGCATTCTGGAATGAATGAATGGAAAAACTGGTTAAGGAGTCGTTATCAATACGATTTAGTTCAGAATAGATGGCTAAAATTAGTACCAAGACAATGGCGAAATAGAGTCAATCAACACTATCTGGCTCAAAATAAAGATTTAACAAAATGGGATTCAGATGAAAAAGAAAGATTAATTCATTACGAAAAAAAAAATGATTTTCAAGCAAACTCATTACTGACTCAAGAATATAAACTGAATCAAGAACAAAAATATAAAAAATCTAATTTAAAAAAAAACTATGGATATGATTTTTTATCATATAAATCTATTAATTATCAAGATAAGAGGGACCCGTATGCTTATGGATCACCATTCCAAGTAAATAAGAGGGAAGAGAGTTCTTATCATTACAACATGGATAAACAAAATTTTTTTGATACATTGAGGGATATCCCTATCCATAATTATCTAGGAGAAGGCGATATCCTAGATGCTATGGGGAATTTTTCGCACAGAAAGTTTTTTAATTGGAGAATTCTTCATTTTTGTCTTAGAAATAAGGTCGATATTGAGTCCTGGGTCGATACCAGTACAAAGAGTAACAAAAATATTAAGACTGTGGTTAAGAATTATCAACTAATTGATAAAATGGACCTTTTTTATTTCACAATTTATCAAGATCAAGAAAGCAACCCATCCAATAAAAAAGGAAGCCATTTTGATTGGATGGGACTGAATGAAGAAATACTAAGTCATCCTATACCGAATCTAGAACTTTGGTTCTTCCCAGAATTTGTGCTGCTATATAATGCATATAAGGTTAAACCATGGATCATACCAATAAAATTACTTCTTTTCAATTTTAATGGAAATAGGAACATTAATAAAAATATTATTGAAAATAAAAAAAGGGACTCCCTTATAGCACCAAACGAAAAACAAATTATTGGATTAGAGAATCGAAATCAAGAAGAAAAAGAACCCATAGGTGAAGGGGATCTTGTATCAGATGCACAAAAACAAGGAAATTTTAAATCCGTTCTCTCAAACCAAGAAAAAGATGTTGAAGAAGATTATGATAAATCAGACAAAAAAAAACGTAGAAAGAAAAAGCAATACAAGAGCAACACGGAAGCAGAGCTTGATTTCTTCCTAAAAAGGTATTTGCGTTTTCAATTGAGATGGGATGATTCTTTAAATCAAAGAATAATCAATAATATCAAAGTATATTGCCTCCTGCTTAGACTGATAAATCCAAACGAAATTGTTATATCCTCTATTCAACGGGGAGAAATGAATCTGGATATTTTGATGATTCAGAAGGATTTAACTCTTAGAGAACTAATGAAAAAAGGAATATTGATTATCGATCCAGTTCGTCTGTCGGTAAAAAATGATGGACAATTTATTCTATATCAAACTATAAGTATTTTGTTGGTTCATAAAAATAAACACCAAATTAATCAAAGATACCAAGAAAAAAACTATATTGATAAAAATCATTTTTATGAATTTATTGCAAGACATCAAAAAATGACTGAAAATAAAGACAAAAATCATTATGATTTGTTTGTTCCTGAAAATATTTTATCCCCTAACCACCGGCGAGAATTGCGAATTCGAATTTCTTTCAATTCAAGGGATAAAAATGGTATGCATAGAAATGCAGTATTTTTAAATAATGTAAAAAACTGTGGTCAAGTTTTGACTAAAAATAAACATCTTGGTAGTGATAAAAAGAAACTAATTAAATTAAAGTTCTTTCTTTGGCCCAATTATCGATTAGAAGATTTAGCTTGTATGAATCGATATTGGTTTAATACTAATAACGGCAGTCGTTTCAGTATGATAAGGATCCGTATGTATCCGCGTCTGAAAATTCGTTAATGGTCCATTTTAATGGTCCATTTTCCCCTATATTATGTATGTATCGTGCCGGGTATATGAAAACAAATAGATGGTCACAAGGATTGTCTTACATTTTATTCTGATACACGATACTAATTTAATGACATACATATCAATTAGATCGACAAATGAATCAACAAAATCCTCTTATTTGAACTCTCAAATTTTCTCTTTTGTAGAAATCTCTCACTCTTTTGTATCCCTATACGAATCAAATCGAAACCCGGATTGATTAATTTTATTTGAAAAAAAAATGATAAAGTTCATAACGAACTTAAAATCATCGTGTATATCAAAATGACTGGTATTATTATTACTGATCAGTAAAATTCACATTCAAAAAAAGGGGGAAATTTTTTGGTTTTATGGTAAAAAATTCATTCATCTCAGTTATTTTTCAAGAAAAAAAAGAAGAAAACAGGGGGTCTGTTGAATTTCAAATAGTTAGTTTCACCAATAAGATACGAAGACTTACTTCACATTTGGAATTGCACAAAAAAGACTATTTATCTCAGAGAGGTCTACGTAAAATTCTAGGAAAACGTCAACGACTGCTATCTTATTTATCAAAGACAAATAAAATACGTTATAAAGAATTAATTGGTGAGTTGGATATTCGGGAATCAAAAAATCGTTAATTTGCAAATTTTGAATTAGTCGATTTATTAGATTTTCATTTTGATGTACTTGTTTTCGTTTTCAACAATTCATGTAAGAATGAATCGAGGAAAAACTTATGAATCTATCAGCTACAGAAAAAGACCTTATGATAGTCAATATGGGGCCTCACCACCCATCAATGCATGGTGTTCTTCGTCTCATCGTTACTCTAGATGGTGAAGATGTTGTTGACTGTGAACCAATATTAGGTTATTTACACAGAGGAATGGAAAAAATTGCGGAAAACCGAACAATTATACAATATTTGCCGTATGTAACGCGTTGGGATTATTTAGCCACTATGTTCACGGAAGCAATAACCGTAAATGGACCAGAACAGTTGGGGAATATTCAAGTCCCTAAAAGGGCCAGCTATATCAGAGTAATTATGTTGGAGTTGAGTCGTATAGCTTCTCATCTATTATGGCTTGGACCTTTTATGGCAGATATTGGTGCACAGACCCCCTTTTTCTATATTTTCAGAGAAAGAGAATTAGTATATGATCTATTCGAAGCTGCCACCGGTATGAGAATGATGCATAATTATTTTCGTATCGGAGGAGTGGCGGCCGATCTACCTTACGGCTGGATAGATAAATGTTTGGATTTCTGTGATTATTTTTTAACAGGAATTGTTGAATATCAAAAACTTATTACGCGAAATCCTATTTTTTTAGAACGAGTTGAAGGGATAGGCGTTATTGGTGGAGAAGAAGCAATAAATTGGGGTTTATCCGGCCCAATGCTACGAGCATCTGGAATCAAATGGGATCTTCGGAAAGTTGATCATTATGAGTGTTACGACGAATTTGATTGGGAAATCCAGTGGCAAAAAGAAGGAGATTCATTAGCTCGTTATTTAGTCCGAATCAGTGAAATGACGGAATCTATAAAAATAATTCAACAGGCCCTGGAAGGAATTCCGGGTGGTCCCTATGAGAATTTAGAAATCCGATGCTTTGATCGAGAAAGGGATCCAGAATGGAATGATTTTGAATATCGATTCATTAGTAAAAAACCTTCTCCCACATTTGAATTACCGAGACAAGAACTTTATGCGAGAATGGAAGCCCCAAAGGGAGAATTAGGAATTTTTCTGATAGGGGATCAAAGCGGTTTTCCTTGGAGATGGAAAATTCGCCCGCCGGGTTTTATCAATTTGCAAATTCTTCCTCAGTTAGTTAAAAGAATGAAATTGGCTGATATTATGACGATACTAGGTAGCATAGATATCATTATGGGAGAAGTGGATCGTTGAAATGATAATTTATACGACAGAAGTAGAAGATATCAATTCCTTTTACACATTGGAATCTTTAAAAGAGGTCTATGGGATCATATGGATGTTGGTCCCTATTTTGACTCTTGTTTTGGGAATCACAATAGGTGTACTAGTAATTGTATGGTTAGAAAGAGAAATATCTGCAGCAATACAACAACGTATTGGGCCTGAATACGCCGGTCCTTTGGGCATTCTTCAAGCGCTAGCAGATGGAACAAAACTGCTTTTCAAAGAAAATATTCTTCCATCTAGAGGCAATACTCGTTTATTTAGTATTGGACCGGCTATAGCAGTCATATCAATTTTACTAAGTTTTTCAGTAATTCCTTTTAGCTCTCGCCTTATTTTAGCCGATCTCAATATCGGTATTTTTTTATGGATTGCCATTTCAAGTATTGCTCCCGTTGGACTTCTTATGTCAGGATACGGATCAAATAATAAATATTCCTTTTTAGGTGGTCTGCGAGCTGCTGCTCAATCGATTAGTTATGAAATACCATTAACTCTATGTGTTTTATCAATATCTCTACGTGCGATTCGTTGAAATAGAAACTTTTATTTTACCTATTCCTTTCGTTCTAGAAAATAAGTTGAGTTGATAAACTAAATTAGATAGTTATATATGAGTGAAAGAAAGCAGCTTATAAATTCGCAGTAAATTAAACAAAAAAATGGAATCTCATTTCCTATGTACAAGAGGTAAGTGGAAGAAAACGTAAGCGGAAGAAGTCTTTACCCCAAGACGGGTTGATTAGTCAATCTAGCTTGAAGCGGGCTCAAAAGATCAACCGTATAGAGTTTTCGCTATCCTTTGTATGGATTCCCATACATGTATTGCTAAACAAACGGGGGATTGAACAAAAAACGAGTGGATGGTTAGGAACACCAAAATACATAAAGGATTGGTAATGGAGATTATGTAAATTATATAAAAAGAGACTTCTGGATAACATAAAAAGAATACTAATTGGGGCTTTAAATTCGTAGAAATGACTAGGCAGTACTCCCCATGATTCCGGTCCAGAGTATCCTCCTATCTGCCGATTAAAGTAATGACTATCAGGAACGAAATAATCCTTTACTATTTTTTAGTTTAAGCCCCATTCGTGATTTTATCAGATCCGAAAGCAGAATAGGAACGAAAAAGAAACAATAAAGAATAAAAAAGAAATCTTTTTTTTTTCTTTCTTTCATAGATATAGAGAGATCTAATCCGTGTCATGATTTATGAGCTAATGGAATGTTTCATTTTTTTCGTAATAGAAAACAATGGGTTGAAATATCTATTGATATTCTACAAGAAGTATTTTATTGAAGGCTTAAGTTATTACTCAACTTGAAATTATGAACGGGCGAGATCAATTCAGAAGCATTTATTTTTTATTCTTCAGAATATAGCAGACAGAATTCCATTGGTATAATTTTGGACCTTCCAATCTATTTTTTCTCTATCTATTCTACAACCATACGAAGATAAATAATACTGATTCGGTCCTAAAATTTATTTGTGACCCACGAGGAGCCGTATGAGGTGAAAATCTCATGTACGGTTTTGGACTAGCGATGTAAACAGTGATGGTATCATCGACTATAATTATCTAACAGTTCAAGTACAGTTGATATAGTTGAGGCGCAATCAAAATATGGTTTTTGGGGATGGAATTTGTGGCGTCAGCCAATAGGGTTTATCGTTTTTCTAATTTCTTCTCTAGCAGAATGTGAGAGATTACCTTTTGATTTACCAGAAGCGGAGGAAGAATTAGTAGCAGGGTATCAAACCGAATATTCAGGTATCAAATTTGGTTTATTTTACGTTGCTTCCTATCTAAATCTATTACTTTCTTCGTTATTTGTAACAGTTCTTTACTTGGGGGGTTGGAATATTTCCATTCCGTATGTATTCGTCCCTGAGCTATTTGAAATAAATAAAATAAATGGAATCATTGGAACGACAATTGGTATCTTTATTACATTAGCTAAAACTTATTTGTTTTTGTTTATTTCTATCGCAACACGATGGACTTTACCTAGGTTAAGAATGGACCAATTATTAAATCTCGGGTGGAAATTTCTTTTACCCATTTCTCTGGGTAATCTATTATTAACAACTTCTTTCCAACTTCTTTCACTGTAAAGAAAAAAAGAATATGAGATTCATGACTTGGTTCAAACAAGAGAAAGAAACAAACATAAAATTATTCATAGATATTCACGATATGTTCCCTATGGTAACCGGGTTCATGAATTATGGCCACCAAACAGTCCGAGCAGCAAGGTACATTGGTCAAGGTTTCATGATTACCTTATCCCACGCAAATCGTTTACCCGTAACTATTCAATATCCTTATGAAAAATTAATCACATCAGAGCGTTTCCGCGGACGAATCCATTTTGAATTTGATAAATGCATTGCTTGTGAAGTATGTGTTCGTGTATGCCCTATAGATCTACCCGTTGTTGATTGGAAATTTGAAACGGATATTCGAAAAAAACGATTGCTTAATTACAGTATTGATTTCGGAATTTGTATATTTTGTGGTAACTGCGTTGAGTATTGTCCAACAAATTGCTTATCAATGACTGAAGAATATGAACTTTCTACTTACGACCGTCACGAATTGAATTATAATCAAATTGCTTTGGGCCGTTTACCAATGTCAGTAATTGACGATTATACAATTCGAACAATTTTGAATTCAATTCAAAGAAAAACTCAGTAAGTAAACCTCCTGTTCTATTAAAGTAAAGAGAAATTTCCCATTCATTCTTTTAAGGTTCCGTTTTGGTTTAAGTTAAAAGACTGGTTGGTTTGAATTAAAAAAAGAATGAGGCCTTTGGTCAATAAATAAAAATTCAATTACAAATTAACTGGTTGATAAGAATTTCGGATTCCTTTTTATTGAAAATAAAACTATATTAATATATTCGTAATTATTTCGAAATATATAGTTTCAAAAAACAAAATACCCTTTTCTTTTGAACAAACAAAAAAGAATCAAAAACGAAACTGTCCAATAATTGTGCTTAGAGCAATTCACGCCTAATAGATTAGGATTTTATTCAATTAGGAACGTATCATAAAAAAAAATTCCTGGTCGGGTCAATAAGATCATGAAAAGCATTTCGATTTATTTATCTCTTATTTTACACAGAATGGATTTGCCTGGACCAATACACGATTTTCTTTTAGTTTTTCTGGGATCGGGTCTTATATTAGGAGGCCTGGGAGTGGTATTACTTACCAATCCAATTTATTCTGCCTTTTCATTGGGATTGGTTCTTGTTTGTATATCCTTATTTTATATTCTCTCAAATTCTCATTTTGTAGCTGCTGCCCAGCTCCTTATTTATGTGGGAGCCATAAATGTTTTAATCCTATTTGCTGTGATGTTCATGAATGGTTCAGAATATTATAAAGATTTTAATCTGTGGACCATTGGGAATGGCCTTACTTCGTTGGTTTGTACAAGTATTCTTGTTTCGCTAATTACTACTATATTAGATACATCATGGTACGGGATTATTTGGACTACAAGATCAAATCAAATTATAGAACAAGATTTGATAAGTAATAGTCAACAAATTGGAATTCATTTAGCAACCGATTTTTTTCTTCCATTTGAATTCATTTCAATAATTCTTTTAGTTGCTTTGATAGGTGCAATTGCTGTGGCTCGTCAGTAATAAATCTTTCTAACTAGGAATAGCAAGCAATCAAAATGAAACCTTTTTCTGTTTTTTCTGTCTTATCGCATCCATTTTCTTTGAATTCTATTTGAATATTGCTCGTGTATAAAATAGAAATTCGTTTATTCGATATATTTCCAATAGATTCTTTTTTTTTGTTATACTCTAGTCAATCAAATCTGTTGAATTATTGTTCATATTAATAATGAATCGAAATTGATAAGGAGTTGGTCAATGATGCTCGAACATATACTTGTTTTGAGTGCCTATTTATTTTCTATCGGTATTTATGGATTGATCACGAGTCGAAATATGGTTAGGGCTCTTATGTGTCTTGAACTTATACTGAATGCGGTTAATATAAATTTTGTAACATTTTCTGATTTTTTTGATAGTCGGCAATTAAAAGGAAATATTTTCTCAATTTTTGTTATAGCTATTGCAGCCGCTGAAGCAGCTATTGGATCAGCTATTGTGTCCTCGATTTATCGTAACAGAAAATCAACGCGTATCAATCAATCAACTTTGTTGAATAAGTAATATTAATAATATTAAATTATAAGATTCACCAATTTGAATTAGCATGTACAATATGTTGGAATCTACATCATGTTTTCGAAAACGTAAGAAATCAAAGTATCTTGGTCCTTTCTTATGAGTTGATCCCGAAGGAAATTGATTAGAAAATTTCTGGTAAATCGTTGATTCATCTGGTGTTTAACTATATTTATTTACAAGTTTACTAGATTGAAATTTTATGATGTTCAAAAATTTATCGATCCCATGTCCCATTCAGTAAAAATTTATGATACATGTATTGGGTGTACTCAATGTGTCCGAGCCTGCCCCACCGATGTGTTAGAAATGATACCTTGGGATGGATGTAAAGCTAAGCAAATTGCTTCCGCTCCAAGAACAGAAGATTGTGTTGGTTGTAAGAGATGTGAATCCGCTTGTCCAACGGATTTCTTGAGCGTTCGAGTTTATTTATGGCATGAAACAACTCGAAGTATGGGTCTAGCTTATTGATACGGTCCAGAAAACCCTAGTTGAATACATTTTGAATCCATTTGATTTTTTTTACTGAAAAAACCCGTGCTCAAAAAAAACCTTTTTGAGCACGGGTTTTTCTGGTCCAAGTGTATCTTGTCTTTACCACGAATTATTTTCCTTGGTTAACAATAATTGTATTTTTACCAATATCTGCAGGTTCTTTACTTTTCTTTCTTCCTCATAAAGGAAATAAGCTAATGAAGTGGTATACAATATGTATATGCATTTTCGAACTCCTTCTAACAACCTATGCATTTTGTTATCATTTCCGATTGGACGATCCATTAATCCAGCTGGCGGAAGATTATAAATGGATCAATTTTTTTGATTTTTACTGGAGATTGGGAATAGATGGACTTTCTATAGGGCCCATTTTACTGACAGGATTTATCACCACTTTAGCGACTTTGGCGGCTTGGCCAGTTACTCGAGATTCGCGATTATTTCATTTCCTGATGCTAGCAATGTACAGTGGTCAAATAGGATCATTTTCTTCTCGAGACCTTTTACTTTTTTTCATCATGTGGGAGTTCGAATTAATTCCCGTTTATCTACTTCTATCCATGTGGGGGGGAAAGAAACGTCTGTACTCGGCTACAAAATTTATTTTGTACACTGCAGGGGGTTCCGTTTTTCTATTAATAGGAGTTTTGGGTCTCGGTTTATACGGTTCTAATGAACCAACATTAAATTTTGAAACATTAGCTAATCAATCATATCCTGTCGCACTGGAAATAATATTCTATATTGGATTTCTTATTGCTTTTGCTGTCAAATCGCCGATTATACCCTTACATACGTGGTTACCGGATACCCACGGGGAGGCCCATTACAGTACTTGTATGCTTCTAGCCGGAATTTTATTAAAAATGGGAGCATATGGATTAGTTCGGATCAATATGGAATTATTACCCCATGCGCATTCCATATTTTCTCCCTGGTTGATAATAGTGGGTACAATGCAAATAATTTATGCAGCTTCAACATCTCTTGGTCAACGGAATTTAAAAAAAAGAATAGCCTATTCTTCCGTATCTCATATGGGTTTCATAATTATAGGAATTGGTTCGATAACTGATACGGGACTCAACGGAGCTATTTTACAAATAATATCTCATGGCTTTATCGGTGCTGCACTTTTTTTCTTGGCAGGAACGAGTTATGATAGAATGCGTCTTGTTTATCTCGACGAAATGGGCGGAATGGCCGTTTCGATTCCCAAAATATTTACGATGTTCAGTATCTTATCCATGGCTTCTCTTGCATTACCGGGCATGAGTGGTTTTGTTGCAGAATTGATAGTCTTTTTTGGAATAATTACCAGCCAAAAATATTTTTTAATGCCAAAAATACTAATTACTTTCGTAATGGCAATTGGAATGATATTAACTCCTATTTATTCATTATCTATGTCACGTCAAATGTTCTATGGATACAAGCTATTTAATGCTCCAAGTTCTTATTTTTTTGATTCTGGACCACGAGAGTTATTTGTTTCGATCTCTATCTTTCTACCAGTACTAGGTATTGGTATTTATCCGGATTTCGTCCTCTCATTATCAGGTGAGAAGGTCGAAACTATTCTATATAATTATTTTTATAGATAGTTTTCATGAATAAAAAAAATAAAAAAGGAATCCTATGGTTTTTAAAATTGGTCGTTGTACAATGAAAAAGAAAAAAAAGAAGTCTTTTTTCTTCTCTTAAGTTTAAGTTAAGTAAAAAAGGTAAAAGCATTAAATTGAATTTTAATCAGACATCTTTGGCTTTTGTTAGAACCTTTTGAATCGCTCCACTACTTGATTCAAAAGGTTCTTGACAGCTTACAATAAGTTTTCTTATACTTATATATAATATATACGCCGTCCTGTGTTAGTATTTGTTAGGCCTAGCCTCTTTATTCAATTCAATTAGATGTTAATTTAATGTAAATGAACCATAACTATGTAAACCTATTCCTAATAGATTGACCCCAAAATAGCATATCCAAATTATAAGAAATCCCATAGAAGCCACAAGTGCGGAATTTACACCTTCCAAATTTGTATTTGTTCGGGTATGGAAATAAATCGCGAATACGGTCCAAGTAATAAACGCCCAAGTTTCCTTTGGATCCCAATTCCAATATGATCCCCACGCCTCATTAGCCCATACGGCTCCCGAAAGAATTCCTATGGTTAAAAAGATAAACCCGAGACTAATAATACGATAACTCCAACGATCCAATTGTTGAGTCAATTGATATCTGTAATAATTTTTAGAAGAAAGAAAATAAGTGTTTAGTAAAACATTGCTTCTTTCATTCATGTATTGGATTTTCCCAAACGAAAATGCAAAATTATTGTTTTCACCAATAATCTTTATGGCCTTTCGAAATGTAATGACTAGAAGAGCTACTGATAATAATGATCCACATAAAAGAGCTGCATAGCCTAATACCATCATACTTACGTGCATCATTAACCACTGGGATTGGAGAGCAGGTGCTAATATTGCGGATTGATGCATTTTGGTTAAAAGACCCGAAGTTGCAAAGCCTTGGGTAAAAATAGCACTTGGTGCGGTTATTGCACTTAAATTATTTTTGCGCTTTTTAAATTTAAAATAGGAAACCATATGAATAAGGGAGAAACCCCATGAAAGAAAGATTAATGATTCATATAAATCACTTAATGGGAAATGTCCTGAATAAATCCAACGAGTGACTAATAATCCTGTTATACAGAAAAAGGTGACTATCATGCCCTTTTCTGATGAATCATATAGTCCTACGACTTCATCTACTAATAAGAATAAGGTTAAAAAATGAATTGTAATTACAATTGAAACGACTGAAAAAGATATATGAGTTAATATATGCTCTAAAGTTGAAAAAATCATAAAAATTATGAAAAAAGCCTGGGTTTCTCGATTTTATGGAATGGAAATCAGGAATGAAATTCATTTTCATTATAGGACTTATTCTATCTCTTTTAGAAGATACTATGCCGCCACTCGGACTCGAACCGAGATGCTCTAGCACTGCTTCCTAAGAGCAGCGTGTCTACCGATTTCACCATAGCGGCTTGCTCGAAATCATAATAACCCATTTTTTAGTCAATCGTCGAGATTGAAGGTGAAGGGGTCAATTCAATGTAAAATGTCAAATTTGTTAGGAAGCATTTAATTTTTATTGATAAATAACAACTCGTTGAAATAGCAATTTGAAGGTTCAAAAGGAATCTTTAGTATTTATTGTATCATTTTATTTATTTAATTATCCTTTCTATTTAATTAGGTCGTCAATAGAGATTTTTTAGTTTGTGTTTTCCTAAAAGAGAACTCCTTTATTGTAACTAAACTAACTAGTTGTAACTTCAATTCATAGATAAAATTCAACAAAACAAAA